>NC_043706.1:116713537-116847073 GCF_006229205.1 Suricata suricatta
AAAAAAAAAGAGAAATAGAAGAGATTTCTTTCTACACTGTTCAGTATTATGTCATGATCTAGTCAGGCTGATATGGATAGTGTGATCATTATACCTAAACATTTAAACCTTTGCTACAAAGTCTGCCTTATGGACAGGCCTCTCAAATCAGTCTAGTTTTACAACTGAACAGGGGTGTTTAATCTGATCAAGTGCGCTAAGGAAAAATCATCCAGTTTCTATCCTAATTTTCTCCCAAAACACACACACAGGGATGGGGTGAGGATGAGGGGTAGAAACAGAAATAAGGATAAAAGAGAAGAGCTGATAAAAACACCAAGAGAAAAAGTTAGAAAGTAAGCCAGCAGAACTCAAGAGAAATATGGGCGGGGGTGGGCGGGAGGTGTAACACTAGAGAAATAGGAACACTACAAGCAGCAGAATCAGACTAGCTGGCAACATAGAATAACAGAGAGCAGTAAGCAGTATCTACGAAGCCCTCCACAAAAGAAAGAGGGCCCTAAAACCATGACTTTTCCACTGGTCATGTAAATACAGGGCACAAAATCCCTTTCAAATATTCAACAATTTGGGAAATATTTCACACGTGTATATTTTGCAAGGAGGGGATGCTGAGTGGTCCAAAAAGATGTCAAAGTCAAATGAGACAAATAGAAGCCTAATCATGAAAATTCTATTTTAACATAAACTATGGTTGTTTTGAAAGTAAGGAAGCTTTGAGTAAGGAATAAAATAAAAATGCTATACATCTTGGCAATAAACAATAGGACTAAAAATACAGGACAAAAAGAGAGAGGGGGCAAGTATAAGAAACTTTGATGAGCTCGGCTTTTAAATCCAGGACTCATTAGATTAACTGTTTAAAGTTAATAGTTCAGTTAATAGAAATGTAAACATATTACAAAATGTATAAAGGTAAATAAGAACTTAAAATATCAACAAAAATTATGAGAAACAGGGAGGGGGTGAAGTATAAATTAATTTCTTCATCTTTCATAATGAGAGATCAACCTACTTTTTAGCACTGGCAAATTAAAGAAGTATGTTACGTGGCAAAGATAGTACAAATCTCCAAGTTACCAGAGAGTACAGACCAAGTCAAAATACAGACCATATACCACAGAAGGTATCGTGTCTATCCTATCATTTGTTTCTCACAAACGCAATTATACCTACAGGAAGCACAACTAAACCAAAGTGACTCAAAACATTGAAAGCAAAAGGATGAACAAACACAACTTAGAGAAAGCAATCATGACATCAAGAAAATTGAATTTAGGTCAAAAGGTATAAAACAAATCAAAAAGAAACTTTACATTAATGAAAACTTCAAATCCACAGAAAGATTAGGTCTCTTTACATATCAAAAGGCATAAGGTAAAATCTGTAAGTAATAAGATGAAATAAAAGTTAAGCGTATTATATTTTAACTTACCTCTCTCCGCCTACAATTAAGGAAACAATTTAAGTCAGACTAACTTACCTCTATAAGAATTTAAAAAGTAACTGACAGAAATGTATCATATTTTGTATTCCTCAGACAAGATTCATATTCCTGGAAAGTGCCTATGAAACCATTCTAAAATTACACTGGGCCTCAAAGAAAGACCCCAATAAACTTCTAAGTAAAGGGCACAGACCAAATTCTCTGATAACAGTACAATGAAATCTGTAATCATAACAAAAATAACGAAACTCCCACAACAATCTGGAAATGTTAAGACTCTTTCAGATTCTTGGCTTAAATGGAAATCAAAATCAAAATTGTGAATTATCCAGAAACTAACAGTAACTCTAAAAGAACCTAGAAAATAATAATATTCTAAAAGAAACCGTGAGCAAATATAGTATCCACAGGAAAAATAGAACTACACAGACATAAGTAAATGAGACAGAATTTGAACAATGGCATCGACTACAAGGTAGCAGGGAGAAATAAGGAAAAGGTGGAGCAAGGACTCCAATCTAACGATTTATTTTTCACAACAGAGAGAGAGATCTGCAACTAAATGGTGGGTCCATGAGTGTCTGTTATATTACTTAATTTTTCTGTTTGCAATCTCATAAATTAAAATTAACTTCTAAAACAAAGGGTTAAAAATGTATTTAAGTTAAATTAAATGTTCCACTCAGAAAGGTAGTGGGGGGGAATGGAAAACAGATTAGGTAATAAACAGATAAACTCACAAATGAATGAAAAAATGCCAGTAGAACTAATTATTAATCCAAGAGCCAATCTTTGGAGAATAAAACAAATTAAAAGTAATAAAAAAAAATCCAGAGAAAACAAAGCTGGCAGAGGAGAAGAAGAAGGTAGAGGGGAGAAAACAAAATAAAAATGGAGGGGCGCCTGGGTGGCTCCATCAGTTAAGCCTCTGACTTTGGCTCAGGTCCCGATCTCAGGGTTCATGTTCAAGCCCTACATCAGGCTCACTGGGATCCACGTTAGCCCATTTCAGATCCTCTGTCTCCCTCACTACCCGTCCCCTGCTAGTGCTCTCTCTCCCTCAAAAATAAAACAAACATTAAAACTTTTTTTTAATAAAAACATAAAAATGGAGATTGGGGCACCTGGCTGGTTAAGTCGGAAAAGCATCGACTCTTGATCTTGGGTTCGTAAGTTCCAGCCCCAGGTAGGGTGTAGAGATTACTCAAATAAAACTAAAAAAACAAAGAAGATGGAGAATTAACTAAATAAAAAGAATCTAAAAAAATAATGACATTTGCTACAGTGCCAAATACACTTGTCAACCTGAAATGGATGGTTTCTAAGAAAAATAAAACATTCAAACGGACCCTAGAAGATTGAGAAAGATAAATCCTATGATAAAACAAATCATTTCAATGCCCTTTAAATTACTTAAGGATAAAGAAAAACTCTTCTCTATAAAAGCATCACAATGAGGGGCACCTGGGAGGCTCAGTTGGTTAAGCAACTGACTTAGGTTCAAGGCATGGTCTCACATTGGTGAGTTTGACCCCAATGTGGGGCTCTCTGCTGAGCCCACCTCCAATCCTCTCTCTGCCCTCCCCTGCCAGTGCTCGCTCTCTCTCAAAAATAAAAAAACCTTTAAAAAAAGTATTTTAAAAACAGCATCACAGAGAGAAACCAAAATCCAAAAGAACACATACATACAGACAAGTGTAAATTAAATTTATGAACAAATGGAATAATCTTCAACAAAATATTAGCAAATAAAACCTATCATATTAAAAGAATGAACTACCATGACCAACTATGATTGTTCCACATCATAAATCTAATAGTCTATTAAAATTATAATGTTTAATGTTTAATAATGTAATGTCTAAAGCCTTTTGCCATTTATAAAAACAATATATTTTCCCCAAACATTTTTGAAAGCATAAGTAGCTCAATAAAAATTAGAACTGGATTTTTTTTCCCCAGATAATTTGGCCAGCTTCTTTCTAAAGCTCATGTGGGAAAAAACGAGATAACAAAGAAAAACTATGAAAAAGGAAAGAAGAAATAAGATAGTTTACAAAACACTAAAACCAAATCAAAATTGTGTAATAATTACCACAGTAACTAACAATCTAGTCCTAGCACAAAACTAGACAAAGAAATGGAACACAGTTCCAACATATAGAGAGAAAGAAAAGAATTTAGTGCATGTCAAATATGGCCGCTCAAATCAGGTTAAAAAAGAAAAGGGACACGTAATTCAACAAAAGATGCTGTGACAAATCCAGCTGTTGGAAGGACAAAAGATGCTGGTGAAGAAACTGGATTCCGAACTTTCAAACAAAAACCTTTAAAAGATGGATGCATTTCAATACATTAAAATCAAAACTCTGTCTTATAAAAACAACAAGCTGGGAATCGGAAGAAAGTATTTTCCATGCATATAACAAAAGGCTAATTTCTTTTTTTTTTTTTTTACTATTTAAGTACATGTACGTGTATGTATACAATTGTATATATTGTACAACTGTATGTATGTACAATACAATGTATGTACCCACACACACACACACACACACACACACACACACAAAGTCCTTATGAAAGATAATGAGCAGAAAAATGGGCAAAGATTAAAGGTAGACAGTTCCAAAAAAAAGAAACACAAACAGATTTAAATATACGATAAAGCAATTAGCCTCATGAAAAAAAAGTTTCTAATTTTCAGGTTGGGGAAACACCAGAAACAGTAAGAACCGCATCTGTGAGACTCCGCACAGAAACACTCAGAATCTTGTGAGAGGGAAATCAGTGCCATCTCTGCTAAAGACAATTAGGCAGTATCTATCAGAAATGTGCAGTATATTTCTTGGCCTAAAATTCAACTTCTAAAAATGTAGGGTGTTCATTTTGGGGTCATTAGTGACAGCAACTGAAAACACTTAAAATGTTTATCGACAGGAGCTATTTAATGTACAACCACATTAAGAAATTCTACACAGCTTTTTTTAAATTTTTATGTTTATTTATTTTTGAGACAGAGAGAAACACAGCATGAGTAGGAAAGGGGCAGAGAGGGAGACAGAATCCAAAGCAGGCACCAGGCTCTGAACTGTCAGCACAGAGCCCAAAGTGGGGCTCGAACCCACTGACCATGAGATCATGACCTGAGCTGAAGTCGGAGGCTTAACCGACTGAGCCACTCAGGTGCCCCTACACAGCTTTTGAAAAGAATGAGATTGATGTCTGTATGAATGGCAAAGTCTTTTGGCAAAAGGCTTTGGTAGCGGATACAGATAATAGAAGCGCTATAGTATCTTCCCATTTGTCTAAATTACATATATGCAGCTTCACACAGTGATATGCAAGTAAAGTTTCTAGACGAAGAATATGAAAGAAACGATTTGTTTACAGGTTTATTTACAGCTTCCTGTAGGGAACAAGACTGTTGTCGACATTTATGTGCCAGAAATATTCTAAGCCGAAGAGACAGCAGTGAACACATAAAATCCCTGCCCCCAAGGACGCTGCATGGTGGCCATGGGGAGCAGCAGGGAGACACATAATAAAAACAACTGTGTACACACACAATGTCAGATGATGTAAGTGCTGTGAGGAACAATTAGACAGGATTACAAAGGAAAGGGACTATATGTACGGAGGGGTATAACAGTATGTGGAGAGGTAAAAGGGAAGCAGTGAACTAGGGTGCATATGAAGGCTCCCCTCCCCAGGACTGGGAGTGAAGTGATATATAAACTACAACATGAAGGACGATCAGCCAGGGCAAGGGGGTGGTGGCGGGGGCAAAGCACTATACAGAAGCAGAGGAAACTCAGGTAGGTTTGTTCTTGCGGGGTGGGAGAGGGAGGGTGCATGTGAACAGAAACCAATTCAGAAAAGTCTTATAAAATAAGTTAAAGGATTTATACAGAAAAGAGAATATTACAGCTTTATTTTAGAAAAGTTACTCTGGCAGTAATGTAGAAAGTGTTTTTGGCAAAAATAAAATGAGAAGAAACTGGATAAACGTTTCAGTAATTCTGTTCAAAACTAATGGCCATTAAGAGGTAAAGTACCAATAAGGATGGAGAACAGTGGGGTCAATAAATATACAATCCATCCTCATTACTGACAGTTTCCATATTTGGAAATTCACCTATTCATTGAATTTTTTTAGTAGCCCCCAAATCACTATTAATGGTACTTTGCAATCCCTCCCAAACAAGTGCAAAGAAGCAAAAAATTTGAGTCACCCAACATGCACATTCCCAGCTGGGTCAAAAGGTGATACTCTGTCTTCTTGGTTTTAGCTCTTCATCGTAGATCCTTTTTATGATCTACTTCGTGTCACATTTTTCACACTGTAATTTTAGTTGGTTATTTTGCTGTTTAAAATGGTCCCCATGAGTAGTGCTAAAGCACTGCCTAGCACCCTTTGTACAAGGCAGCTGTGATGTGCCTTATAAAGAAAAGATTTGTTAGAAAAGCTTTGAGTTTTAGAAAGGCTGTGAGTTCAATGTTAATGAAGTAATGACATATAAATAATACAATTTAAATAAAATGTCTTTAAATAGATACATAAAGTAAGGTTACATACTGACTGACTGACAAAAATGTTGTGACCGGAAGATCAGAGGCACCTAAGCCTGTATTCCCGGTGAGAGCAGTGCTTCAGCATTTGAGAAGTCAGTATTGGCATATTGCACTCAGTGTTCACTAGTTTGTGACTCTATACAATATAACCACCACAAATAACGACCATCAACTGTATATTTACACACATATATTTACTTATTTGTAAAGCAGAAAAAATAGGACTGGTAATCAATTGTAAGAAGTAAACGAGGAAGAGAGATCAAGGACGATGCTCGCTCAGTTTCTGGCTTAAGCAACTGGAAGACAGAGATACTACTAAGAAAACTGGGAAAGAGAAGAGGAGGTGGCAGCTTAGATCAGGAAGGCAAAGATGTCATCTCTGGGGAGGGTAATGTCATGTATGCTACACTACAATCAATATAATTATGTGTTTAAGTACCCCCCCATGTGAGGTTAACAATCATTTCTTTGTTCATCTTGGTATATCTCCTACAACTAAAATGATGTGATGTTTTCCTTTAAGTCATATAATATAAACCAAGCACGTCGACATCAGAAATGGGCACTTGGTCAATTCTTTTCCCTTCTACTTCCATCTCTGCAATTACAATATCCGTATTCATTATAACCTATACTTTAATGGGATTTCTATGTTAAGTCTTCAAAAATAAATACATAGAAAACTTTACCTTTTGGAAAGCAAGAATTCGAGATGACAAATATCTTAGAAGAAATTCTTTACAACCAGGTAGTTTGTTGTTTTTTTTTTTAAACTTGTTTACAGGAACATAAAAGTAGATACCTTCAGCATAAATTGTTAAAATTCCATTCTGAAGGCTCAAGATTTTCCCAAAAAATCCCTATAAATTGTAATGTTTTCTTACTTGATTTAGGAGAGCCTCAGAATTATAATTCATTCCAATGTAGCTTTTACAAAAATATATATATACACTCAAAATATTTTTACACCCTAAAAATTAAAAATACTATGTACAATTGCATATACTGAGTCATATAATTTTAAAAGAAACCTAGTAAAGAAATTACTATCACTTCTCTGTTTAGTCAACATTCTCTTTGTTTATAAAAGTAATAAAAAATGACTTTTAGGCTACTACAAATCTGATTCTATAAGCAAATATATACTTATAGGAATACAAAACCAAAAAAACTTGATACACAGTTCTTTTCCATGTATAACTGTGTACTTGTTTATCTGCAGTGGTCCACATATAAATTCAGGATCAATTTAAAAGGTAAATAATCATATAAGACCCCATAATTTTCTCTTAACTGTGTTTAACTTAACAGTGCTTCCTTTTACATACAAAGAAAAGCACTGTATTGGTTTTATCTCTGACGTGACAATCAGTATGACCTCCCACTGAATACTAAAAACGAAATACAACACACTTGGGCTATTTATTACTACTAATATGAGAAGAAAAAAGGGTGAAAGAAAAGTTCAAGAAAGGAAGATTAAAAGCCAAAAGGAGGAAAGAAGGTCAGAACGCCAGTTATTAAACTGGAAATAGAAAAGAGGTAAAACAAAAAAGAAAAGCTAAGCCAAGTGCTCTGTACAGAAGTGAAACCCTCTTTCTTGGCAATTAATGACCAAGAATCATAACCAAAAGAGCCAACCAAAGACTTTAGAAAGCAAAGGACAAAACATCCATGAACATTAGATCATTTAAGGACAAAAAACATGACCAAAAATAGTAATTTTAAATGTCTTTTGTATTTTGCATCATTTAGAATATAATTACATTATACGTATTCCTGAAGTAAAATTTTAATGCACTTGATCATACTGCAAATAAAAAGGGCTTTGCACTGCAAAGCTGATACTGGAGTTGGAAAATAAACCAAAACGCTTAGCATGCCTGAGCTACCATGACAGCAGTCAAAAAACGGGCAGTTGGTGCAGAATGCGCATTTAGTGCCAGCAACCCTCGTCTTTGGGAGTCTATCCATACAGGCACTGATAGCTTTATCAAGGGCCAAAGGCCAAGGGTGGAAGGGGCCAAGGGTCTTCTTGGTTCCACTCTCTGAATCTCAGAGACTGTGACAATTCCTTAGTCAACAAAGCCAAGTACGTGTCATGTACATCCCTGACAGACCAGTATCCATGACAAGGGCAGGGAGATGTATTTAAAAATTGTTGCTTTCCTATCATCCTGCAATATAGGTTTTTCCTTCAAGAAATAATCTCATAAATGGTAGTTACAATCCTAATCAGCCAACGAAGGGAAATCTAGTTCACTATACAAAATCTATACTCTGTGGCTTAGAAGTATTATATTTCCACTTGAAAATCTGTTATAAAAGAAGGTAAAAATAACAGTACCATTGTTCAACCTTAATATGAGTTACATAAATATTTCTGGATTCACGTGCAAAGTGGATACACTTGCATTAATGCTTAATCTATCAGGAATTTTGTCAGTTCAAAACTCACAGAATACAATTCACTTCTAAGTTGGAAAGGGCCAATATATAAATCCAGTTGATGAGTCATAAGCTAATTTTGCAAAAATACTAAAATGTTTCATCAAGGTTTAACACTAAGAAAACAAAATCAGCAGTTGGGGGTAATTCAAACTTTAAAATTGACCATAAAATATAACCTAACTTACATCATCTAATTAGCATCAGTATGATGTACACTGAAATACACAATTAAAAACAAAACCTGAAGACATCACAAAAGAAAAGTGGTCAAGAATAAGGAAGACATAATTCTAGCTTAAGTTTTCCCACCAAAACAGTGGATATAAAAACATCATACATAGGTAAAAATATTAAAATGTCACTCTGAAAATAAACTTAAGATACAAAAAAAATTATAAAAAGCATGATGAAGTAGCTGCCAGAGAAAAATATTTCTTTACTAGGAAAAGGCCAGCTATTTTATTTTCATTAAGAAATAACATTTTAGATACTTTTATTTTCTGCAAGAAATACTAATGATACAATATCAGCATCCTTTTATGCAAGACTATAATTCCTAATTAGCAATTTTCCTTGGTATTTCCGATTACTAGAAACTATTAAGTAGAAATTCACATTGGTCAGGTGTTAATTCTTAGCATTAGTAATTCCTTCCATTCTATAGATTTCTTCCCCTAAGGCAATAGTTCTCAAGTAAAAGTAACACATCAAAATCACCTGGGGACTAGTTTAAAAATACACATTCCCAAATGTCATCCTCAGAGACTAACTGACCATTTCTGTATTGAAGCCATGGTATCGGTTTGGAAAAAAAAAACTCCCCTAGCAATTCTGATTGCTAGTTGAGGACCACTGCTTTAAGGGATGAATTACATACTTGTTCTAGCGACTACAAGAGCTCTTATATGGTCTGACGCTGCTGAAAACTTGGTCACGGTAGCACAAACAGCTGTCAGTACCAAAGAGGAAAACTCCACAATTCATTACTGACAGTCAGAAAAAGTTAAAGAGATCTCATATAATTATCTATTCAAACAGCATGCAAACCTACTGGAAAACACTTCCTATATATTTAGTTTAAAGTGTGCATTTAGGACAAATGGTTTCGAAAATGTACAAAAATAATTTATTAATCCAGCTTTAATATGTACATGGTCCCTTAAAGGATTTTCATCTTGTTATCATCAAAAATGTATTTCAACAACCTCCACAGTATTCTTAAAAGTCAGGAATTTTAAAATTTCCTAATAGAAAAATTTTATCCACATACAGAAAAATAATGAATGGGAATGATATCACTAATATTTTAAAATATAATTACATCTCATCTATGCTCTGCCACGTATCATCGTAAGAAAAATCTTTATCTCTAAAGTAGAATAATCCCAAGTGGCATTTTCATTTAAGAGTGAAGCACAAAAATATTTTACAAAAGAAAAGGTCTCATTGTAAAAACTTATAAAGTTGAGTGCTTCAAACAAAAATATCTGAGGTTTGATTTCACAATATCAAGTTTCCATATGCACTTTGTAAACATACACCCATTTTAGGCTATCAACTTAAAGCCAGTTATCACTAAAAGAAAATATAGTTTAAAAAATTGTTTTCAGTGCAAAAATACATATCAACTAAAGTTATCAACTGACTTAAGACAACTTTAATATAAAAAAATCACAACTTGCATCCCATAATATACATTAATCCTATAAAGACTTTAAATTAATTGAAAACAAGAGCTCTACAACAGTTATCAAGTTTTCCTTCTGTTACTATTCTCTAGTGAAAGCTTTCTTTTGATTGGCTTTTACAATGTCATCGGGAGATGCTGATTTGAAGTCAAATGGTGTTATTGCTATAAAAGGACTAATTTCTTTGTCCTTCATGTCTTGAACTTGTCTACTATAAAGAAAAGTCTTATAGAGGTCAAGGGTGCGTCGCTTGCAGCTTTTCAATGGGTAACGAAGACACAGTGTAGAAGCAAAAGCTGAAGGTCTAGCAGCAAGAGCCTTGGTCCAAGAGAGAGAAAAGGGTGGTCTCCTAGTCAAAGAGCCTTTACCGGCTCTCTTATTATCCTTAGCAGAATTGAAATTCTTCCCTACCTTCGAATTTAAAACTTTAGTTTCTGATGCTGGAGCAACTGATTGCTCTACTACATGTTTTGGAACAAAATCCGGAGTTTTTATAAGGACACTAAGATCAATATTTGAATCTATTCCAGGTGGCCTCGTTTCAGATAAACTGAGCTTAAAGGAATCCTTCTTAATCTGAGAGTTGTCTATATCAATTGTTTCTGCAATCAAATCCGAAAGTGACAAATTCTCAAGGTCTCTTGTAGGAGAAGCTTTACAAAATGCCAAAGATGAGAGTGATCCTGTTAATTCTGATATTCCAGTTGAGGATGGATACCGATTTGCTAGCCTTGACAAGGGAAAGGATCCCAAACTGAGATCTGTGAAACTGGCAGATGACTGCGGACAAAGATCAGATAAAGCAAAGCCCTGGCTTGGGTTATTTTCCTTGTGTTCCTGAAACAGTTCAGCTAGGGATGGACTTTCACACCGGGCAAACTGCAGATTGTCATTTTTTAAAATACAATTCTTGGCACGCTGTTCAACTGAAGAAACACTTCCGACTTCAGTCATTTTACTAGTATTTAAATTATCATGAGCTGTACTTTCCAATGAGCTAGTTAAGAGCAAAGGACTATTTAAATTTCCTAAGCTGTTTTGCGTGGGAATGTTATGCAAATCAGGTAGTGAATTATTCTGAATACATAAAGAGTTATTAGGCGTTGTGTTCTTTATCATTAAGGATTTTAAATCTGGTATTTCTTTGAATGCAGAACCATCCTTGGAAACACATTCCGATTCATGAGGTCTAAACAGATCAGCACCTAGATTCTTTGAAAACAGACTTTCCTGACTATCTGTGGATGACAGTCTGACTGATGGTTGACTTTTACAAGAATCTCTTGGCGTATCATCAATCAGGTCAGCTAGTGACAGCTCTTTTGTTAACTTACATGATTCTAGTTTCTTTTCACTTTTAGGTCTGTCAAGTTTCTTTCTTTTATGGAGTAAACAGTGACTTGGTGCAACTGAGGAATTATGATATGATCCGTATTTTGCTACGGGCCCAGAAAAATCAAAGATTTTACTACTACAATCCAAATGGTTTGCAGACTGAGGACAAGAGCTTTGAACATTATCAGCTGGAACTTCAGAGGAAGATAATAAGACTCCTTACCTTACAAAAGCCATTAGTTTTCAGATGAATAGGTTGACATGTGCAGAAGACAGCCAAGGCAACCAAAAGGAAACATGAAACGAGGCATTTAATTACTAAATGTTTCTTCTGATTATAACATGAATAAACCGATCAAATATTTGATCGTTATTTAATAAGTGAACACTCTAAAAAAACAACAATAAAGGAATTTTACCTTCCTTTAACCATCTAAAGTGACCTTCATACTTTGTTCACTAATATATACAAATGTAAATATCAAGTTAGTCAATATTTTAATTTTCACAAATTTTATAATGTGAGGTTTTAACATACTTAAATTATAGCCAGGATTGTCTCAAATTCAAAACGACTAATAGACCAATGAAATGAACTAGGTTTATCTTCTCCTATATTTCTAATTTGTTAAAAACAAGCAAACAAGTAACATCCTGTCACCTCTGGGATATGCTATTAATAAAGATGAAATATTAAAGACTCATTTTCATATGGTCAGTTACAAGTGCCTCCCCATCAAAAAAATTTTTTTAATTTAAACAACCATCCTTATTTCGTGGTAACAGATTGCATACGACTTTGATATGGTAAAAATCTAGCCCTCAACTTCCAAGAAATCCCAGCCCAGTTAATAAATCACCATGCTTCTACTGATAGATACCATACAAATTATTATAAAGGTACCTCAGTTCCCTTCTTATGTCAACTAAATTTCCAAGTTTAACCCCAAATTCTAGAAGTTTAAAATTAAAGATCTGGCTTTGAAGCAAAATGGTATGATACCTATGATATTTCAATAAAACTAATATATTTATAAATACTATAAACATAAAGAGATTTCTGTAATTAATCGTCTGGCTATTAATTTCCATCTCCTGACCCATTAGAATTAGAAAAACAACAATAATCAAAAAGCTCTCTAAGCTACTGACAAGAAGCAACAAGAGTCTTGTCTTGTTTTTGTCTGATTTTATTTCCCCTATATTCTGCTAGTTACAAAACAAAGCACGGAAATCCTGAAAAAACAAGCTGTCACAGAGGGAAGAGAATAAAGCACTCAGCTTAAACATTTATAAACTGGAAAATTAACTGATGATAATCAGGATTACTGTAACATGCAAAATGTTCTGTGCCCATTTTTCTTAACGGCCCCAATAAGTCAATGTCTCTTTTAAAGCACTAGCTGAAAAACAACTAAAGGAGAACCAGGAAAAGCATACCTTTTGCTGTCTTTCCTGTGGATGCTGCTCCCTCACTCTTGACCTTCAAATTCTGCATCTTATCTTGTTCCAGAACCACTGACAAGGCCTTCTGCACGTCAAACTTGTTCTTCAGAACTGCCTCAACCAGTGTGTCATCTGGTATGGCATCTCCAAGGACCTCTCGCATGTGACCAAGGCATGAATAAAGACGGGCTACAATAGAAAACAATTAAAAGGCTGTACTTAAATGGTGACATGGAAGAATATTCATGTTGAAAACTAAAAAAAATGATTTGAAACTATATTAAGATGAACAACTATCCTCTTTCCTTGGAAAAAAATTATTTATAATGATTATATTTTTACCCACAATAGATCTCTATCCCTATTAGAGCTCATGAAATAATAAATATTGCTACAAGAAAACAAATCACTGAAGTTTCTCTCCAGAAGAGACAAAACGAAGATCTCTGTCAAAAATTGCAGTTACTAAATAATAGCCACATAACCAATTTTTCAGGCACACGGTTAACCGTACACTCCTCATAAAATATACTTAATAAAGTGTCAATTTCCCTTGACCATACCAGATCTTTTTGTACCATTCCTACCCACAATCGCTATCATGAACAACCACAATAAAACTCACACATTCTGGTATGCTGGTTACCATCACTTTCCAACAGGAAGCACGGATAAACGACTTGTTACTGTACCTTGATCAATTCCACTTAGCTGATGGTTCACAAGAGACTTGGAGGACTCTTTCAGATCTTCGTAATCATACTCTTCCATAGGCTCCACAAGCGAAGGTGCGTCACGTCGCGAGTAAATGAACTGAGCAGCTAGAAGAGAAAATGATGGAAGAATGCTGTAGCTCAGCCACTTCCCAGTAAGTTGTTTTTTTTTTAAACAAAAGACAAAAGATGCTGACCTACCACCTAAAGCCATTTACCCACACTGTGTAATAATGGGTAAAAACAAAACAAAGACAACACACCATACTCCGAATCCTGCTCAGACGTCCTTATGAACTACTCCCTGGCCTCTACAATCCTCCTCCTCCTCTGTATCTCCAAAACCTGCACTGAGCTGCCCCACCCTGTTTTCACACATTACCCTTCCTAACACCTCATCCCTGCCTACCACCCCATCTTCCCTGCCACAGTCTCTTCTTCGGAACAAATATTTCAAACCACATACCAAACTTGCTTATTGGCACAATTAAGAAAATACTAAAAACAAGTTAATTTTCACCTTCTGAGAATTGCTAATTTTGTCTGAACCCAAGAGTCGATCAAAATCATAGGTCTTAACTTTTGAAAAACTCCTACTTTCAACCAACCACTGTCTATCCTGTAAACAAGTGTCACATACCTAACTCTGACATTCGGACATCAGTCTGTGCCTTTCTACAGCACTGTCATCCCTCAATATGTAAGTAGTAGTATATATCTCATTAAAAGGAAGAAAGACAAAATATGAAAGTGCCAATATATGCCTGCATATCATCAACCAAATACAAGTGAACAAAGAAAACCCATCACGCATGCCCCAGTGTTGACTCTTCACCTCAGCTGAATGCCCGCTGACTTCACTTCCTGCAGTTTGTGTTTCGTTGTGAAGAAATACCATTAAAGAATGAGTTAAGACAGACAGAAAGTTAGAAATATGGAAAGATAGAAATACAGTATTCTACAGGCAAAGTGTTACTAAGGATTTTATATTATTTAGCTTTCTGGAAGAGCACATAACATGTAAGTCTACTGCTTCGTGTTCCCACATTTAACCTTTGAGCATGTTTTCAGGAAGACATGACCTACGAGAGAAAGAGTAACTACGAAGTCTATAACTAGTACATATAAATAATGCACATATAGACCCTGTAATCCCCATAGTCAGAGGGCTGTGGCATATGTGCTCTCTATTCATAGAATATATAAACAATGGTCTCAGAGATTGCTAGTAAAAGCAAAGAAAAAAAACCGTAATGATGCATTTTAAAAGCCAAATGAGTAGTACAGATGAGTGCCACAGAGGCACAGAAGACAGCAATCATCGACAAATGGCGCAGTTATACAAAATGAGGTAAGAACATCAGAAAAACCGAGGGCAAGGTGGAAGACACCTTGGACAAAGGGAACAAATGAGATAGAGAGCAGCTGAGAGAATGCTATCTATTCTGCTATCCTGCGTGTTTCCTTACCACAACCTACTCACACCAAATGGTAAACAGGAATGCTGAGGGTAAAACATTCAAGTTGTTTTGGTTATGAGATTTTCCCCCAACACTTCAATGTTTTGCATCGTCACCTAAAAGCAGCAGGTACAAAGTAACGTCTTGACACTGTGACCGTAATGGTACCATGAAGCAGAGAGCACCACATTCCTCCTCCAGGTTCAGTTTGGAGGACCTGTAACTTATTTTGTGCACGCCTACTGCTTGCCTCTCCAAGATCTTATGAGCATTTTGCCTTTGCAACATTACTTGTTAGTTTAATTCTCATATTTCTATTAAGCTTTTACCTTTTTAAAAAATGTAAAGTTCTATAGTTACTGAAATATTTCTTTATTAGGAAGTTAAGGTATCTTTTCAAATTTACAAGCATTTTTATTAATTACTGTTTTTGCTAGTATTTTACAGATTGAGTGATCTGTCATGATCCTATTTTTTCCCAGTTCTATTATTTTTCATATACAATTCTGAAGACCTAAGGTTTTTAAAAAATACACATGTTATGGGGGCACCTGGGTGGCTCAGTTGGTTAAGCATCAGATTTCAGTTCAGGTCATGATCTCATGGTCCGTGAGTTCAAGCCCCACATCAGGCTCTGTGTTGATAGCTCGGAGCCTGGAGCCTGCTTCTGATTCTGTGTCTCCCTCTCTCTCTAACCCTTCCCTGCTCACACTCTGTCTCTCTCTTTCTCTCCAAAATAAATAAACATTAAACAATTTTTTAAAATAATACACATATTATGTTGTATATATACCCCTATTTATCTCCCTCTAGTACAAGCAGAATAGAGCACTGCTATTATAATGAAATGGGGTGAGACGCCTGAGTGGCTCACCTGGTTAAGCGTTCAATTCTTGCTTTTGGCTCAGGCAATGATTTCACAGTCCAGGAGTTCAAGCCCCACATCAGGCTCTGCACTGATAGCATGAAGCTTATTTGGGATCCTCTGTCTCCCTCTCTCTCTCTCTGCCCTTCCCTGACTCTCTCAAAAATAAACATTAAAAATGATAATACTAGTAATAATCAAATGGGGTAGCACTAAAAAATGTAAACTGGACCACTTTGTACCTGGTGATTTAGAAGTTATTTTCCTAGCTGTTTTTCTAACTTCTCATAGCTTTCAACTATGAGGAAAACCCTAAGAAAAATAAAAAATTAGTAAGGAAAAATATTAGATAATTCCCTCACTTAGGAAATCCTGACAGGGAAAAGGGAAGCTGTCAATATGCAGGCTGCTACTCAACTTCAGAGGGGCTATTTTCTTCTGGGGGGGGTCTTATGCCCCAATCCACACACAAATCTAACTCAGAAACCTACACTGTGGCCATGGTTTTGGAAATAGTGTTGGCTGAATTTGCTGGGAATTGGAGAGGGAAGGAAAGTAAGACAATTCCCTGGGGGGAATAGCTACTAGTGGGGGAAAAAGAAACAGTCCAAATCTTTGAAGTTGAAATGAGAACCCAAAAGGCAAGAAATATAATAAAAAGAGTAAGAAGGAGGAGAGAAGGATAAATACAAAATACTATTCTAAATTTAAATCACAAACTTTGATGGAAATGCTTTCTAAAAAATTGGGACACCCATAATGACTTTTAAAACTTAAGGCCTTTAAGCATATAAAAAATTTCAAAGACTCAAAACCTGACTCCTAAACTGCTTCAAACTGTTCCCTAAACACCTTAAACTAAATATCATGTAAGACGCACTCATTAATGATACAACTGCCTGGGCTTCTTCCTTGGGAGGTTCTGATTCTGTGATGCTGGAAATGGGACCGAGAGAGAGAGAGAGAGAGAGAGAGAGAGAGAGAGAGAGAGAGAGAGAGAGACAGAATCTGAAGCAGGCTCCAAGCTCCAAGATGTCAGCAGAGAGCCCGACACGGGGCCCGAACCCATGAACCATGTGATCATGGCCTGAACCAAACTCTGACTTTTAACAATTGAGCCACCCAGATACCCCTGGGAATCTGTATTTTTTAAATTATGCCCAGCTGATTGATATCAGGGAAGATCAGGAAAAACTGGCCAACAAAGCCCCCTGCAGTCCACTTTGTATATGGTCATCAGTTCCTTTCCGAAAATACTGCCCCTTATTCAAAAACCTCCTATAAGCTGACATTAAGTTAAGTTAAAGTAAAAACTGCCTTCCCAAATTTGCCTTTTTCTGTTCCCAGCCCTCCTTCCTGCTGCAAATGCATTCACTGTGTAAGTGTTCTCAAATAAGCCTCACACAGAGGCCACTGCTCAAGCACTGCTGTTTCCTGTGTGGAGGATGCCATTCTTCCTCCCAAGTGTCCCAGTCCTCCATGCAGGACTAAGGCTCCGCACCCCCAGACCATTTGACGAGGACTTTTAATATGCTTCCTTATACCAAATTAACTCATAAATTTATTAGAATAAGGGTTTTCTTACACCTTAACTGATGCTCAATAAAGATTCTGAGTTGGAATGGAATGAATAAAGATCACTACTGGGTAAGCACTCATTGGAGGCCTTTGGACTGAGGCGTCTCCAATGCCTTGGTAACAAGTGGAAAACTAAGCCACTAAGCCGGTCAATTCCTGTAAACACCTAAGGATTAAGAACAACAACCAATCAGGGGCACTTCAGTGACTCAGTCAATTAAGCTTCAGATTTAGGCTCAGGTCATGATCTCAGGACTCAACTTAGGACTTTGAGCCCCACATCAGGCTCTGTGCTGACAGCTTGGAGCCTGCTTCGGATTCTGTGTCTCCATCTCTCTCTGTCCCTCCCCTGTCTCCCACTGCCTATCTGTCTGTCTCTCTCAAAAATAAACATTAAAACAAAATTTTTTTAAACAACCACCAAACACAAAAATCCAACTAGGCTTTCCCAAATAATGCAATCTTTAAGCTACAGCCAATCAAATAATTTCCTTGCTTTGTTTCCTATCTTCCCTATAAAAACCCTGTCCCTTGCTCTGCCTGGTGGAATGCCCCTAACCACTTCCAGTCTGGACCTGCCTGATTCAAACTGATGTTTGTTTGCATAAATTCTTAAAAATTGCAATATGCCTCAGTGTATCCTTTAACATTTCTAATTACAGTTGGTTAGACAACTGTTCAAATAAAGTTGTGTGTGTGTGTGTGTGTGTGTGTGTGTCTAGGCTCTTTTTGCCATCCTCAATTCTTTGACTTATGTTCAATATACAATATCAAAGTCAATCTTTCCAAAGGAAAAAAAGCTGTAACATTTAGAATTCCCTTTCCATCAGGAAAACTGTGCCTCCTAGAGTTCAATAGAATACATGTTCCAATAAATTTTAGAAAAATTCCTATTAATCAATAAAAATCACTCAATTATCAGAATTCATAAGACCATGAATATGACCAAGCTCTTCAATGACATTAGCTGCTTCTTTAAAAACAGAGAACATCCTTCTAAAACTATCCATTTTTATGAAAAAAATCACTTGGAAAATGTATCACTAAAAAAGAAAGGTAAATTTCTCATCTAATATCACTATTATTTCATACATGTTTTGAAAAATTAAAAAATCCCAAACCACATGCTTTTGTTAAAAATACAGTTTGTTGCAGAAAAAACTCAAAACCATTGAACTATATTTCCTGCTTAAATAATGTCACTGACTTCTCGGTGTATACAGAAGTAACTCAAAGCGTAAAACTATCCTGAATATGAACCACACACAAGACACACCATCAAGACTGTGAGAGACAAGGGGATGGACTCTGACCTCAAGACTTGAGGTCAGAAAAAACACGACCCTCTGAATGCCTGACCAGGTGTACCATCAGTTCCTTACGCAAGATTAAGAATAATTTATCCATGGGTGCCTGGGTGGCTCAGTCAGGTAAGCCTCCAACTTCGGCTCAGTCATGATCTCACAGTTCACAAGTTCGAGCCCCGTGTTGGTCTCTGTGTGGACAGCTCACAGCCTGGAGCCTGATTCTGTGTTTCCAACTCTCTCTGCACCACCCTGCTCACACTCTGTCGGTGTCTCTCTCAAAAATAAATAAACATTAAAAAAAAAAAGAAGAAGAAGAATTTATCCAGGTAAGACTAGATAAATGAACGTGTTAACCCACAAGATTAAGATGTCTTTCAGGAGTCTCTCTCTCCATAAAGGTTTCCACCCTGTGCCAGTCAGATCAACCAACTTCCAAATCGTGTAGCCCTTAACCTCTATAATCTATCTCTTGAATCTATCTCCACATCTATGCTACCTCTCTAGCCCTAAACTTTGATTCTCAAAGCAAGCATTAACATACAATGGAGAGCTTATTAAATAAAACAGCAGCTGTGCCTCACTCTGAACAGGGCCAAGAATTACTTTTCTAATAAATTCTCAAGTGATGCTGATGGTACCCGGACCACACTTTGAGAACACCATCCTCAAATATCCTCATCTCCTCCAGATTAATATGACAATCTCCAAACTGATCTATGTACATCCACTCATGTACTACCTCCAATCCAGTCTCTACTATGTAGAAGAGATTTAAAAAAAAAACAAAAACTCCAATCTAGGGGCACTTGGATGGTTCAGTTGGTTGAGCATCCAACTCTTGAATTTAGCTCAGATCATGATCCCAGAATCCAGGGATCCAGCCCCTGATTAATAGTCATTCATTCATATTCTCTCTCCCTCTCTCTCTCTCTCTCTCTCTCTCTCTCTCTCCCGCCCCTCCCTCCCTCCCTCCCTCTGCTCCTCTCCCTTGTTCAAGTACACTCAATCTCTCTCTCTCTCTCAAATAAAATAAAATACTCCAACTCACATCATCTTCTCAGTTCATGAACATGCCACGCTCTCCACTGCACTTGCCATATAAGTGATGAAGTTAATGCTACCAAACATCACTTTATCACCTAGTCAACTAAGACAGTATATTGTAGGAGCCCCAAAGGGTTAACCCATGAAGTTTTTTTTTAACACTTCAAATGGCAAGTGCTGGGAGGTTCCTTGGAAAAAATGAAATTTCAATTATCTCTCATCCCTACAAAACGTGGTGAATCCCTGCAATAAGGAGCGCTAAAGGAAGGATGATTCTAACCAGCCTTCCTTACTCTGCTTTGTGATGCTGGGGTTACAGTCTCTAGGAAGCTCATTTATTTGACATCTGGCTCCCTTTTATGATCGGCCAATGGAGAGATGCTAGATGGAGATGGGCAGGTCAGAAGAGGTTTGCTCTTGCCCAGCGCCCGTCACCACACCAACACTGCCCAATGCAGCAGCAGCAGTTCGTACCAGTTAGCAGTTTTCCCAAAACTCCCAGAACCAGCTTCAGTGTGCCCCTGCCCACATCCCTCAGACCCGCTGACCAGCCAGCTGGCTAGAACTCCCTGGTGAAAAGGCAGAGTCCCAACTTCACAAGGTCCTTTCGCAGACACCGGTACCAGCCACGCAGTGTCCTCCCCATCAGAGGTCTGAGTCCCGGGTCACAGCCCCTCCTCTGAACTTCAGAGACAAAGCAGCAAAGCAACCACCCTCCCAGCACAGGTGTAGGTTCCACTCCACGGGGCACCTCTACAAGCCTCTCAAGGTTGGGGTGACCTCGCCCACGTGCTCCACGAGGAACCCAGAACTGCAAATGCTTCCTGAAGTCATCAGCTCCCTGATACTTTGCTTGCCCTTTTTGCATTTTTGTGTTCTCTAAAACCTAGCTAACAATTTCCTGTATTAAATTATCTCTGGCTACTGAAAACAAACCGAGGGCTGAAGAGGGAGGGGGAAAAGGGAAGGGGGGTGATGGTCATGGAGGGGGGCACTTGTGGGGAAGAGCACTGGTTGTTATACCAAAACCAACTTGGCAATAAACTATAAATAAATAATTAAATAAATAAATTCTGTCTGGCAAAATGAGTGCTGCAGTTTCTAGCTCCAGCAGGATCCTGACTAGTAACGGTGTAACACTACAGCAAGAGAGGAAAGGCCCTGATTAGTGAGGCTAAATGAGGAAGCACAAATCAGGAGCGAGAAGCATTTCAGAGGAACAAGTAACAGGACAGGGAGGTGCTAAGACCAGTTGTGGAGCACCTCTGTTGTATAAAAAAAGAGGGGTTCTAGAAAGAAGGGATGTATTTGGTCTTCAGAGACTGAAAGTGAGATTAAAGAAGGTACAGGTCTACAAGGCAGCTTCATGGACTACATGGTATTAAAGACAAAGTGAATTTTGATAGAATGTTAAAGATATTAAGCCCTTCAACTTGTGGAGAATGAGTGCTGTAAATTACATTTATGTTGCACCTAACTGTATTCAATTTTTCCCTTTCGTGGCATAGTAAAATTTAGTGGGGCATTTTAACTGTTTATAGAATAGGCTGAAATTTGAAGACAAATACATTTTGAGAAAATATGAGAAATTAGGAGAGACGGTCTGGTCGAAGACTATGTATGTGCGGAAAAGAACACATGGAAGTTCCATGTTGTCTTTATACGGTGACAAAGAAGAACTCTCTCAACAGGAAGGCCAGAAACACAACTCTGATGTCCAGTCCCACAGGAAAGTGAACTCTAACCACTCTCTGGCTCCATCGGAAGTCTGGACATATACCTGGTTTATTTAACAAACTATTTAACAGTAGATAAAACTAAAGTACATAGTGTATGTAGAACACCTCAATGTCTCTAATATTCATGAGATTCCTGTATATAAAATTAATTGCCATCTGCTTTCAAAAGTTTTAGATTTTCATTATTAGCTAAATTACCATTTCAGTACAATTTAGATTAACTGCATGTTACACAGAATTTTGGGCAAAAACGTAGTTTTCAAAGTTTTCTTCTGCTCAAAGCTAAATGATGAAATCAATACTTTAAATTCTTTTCTTGAATGAAATCTGGCCATTTGCAGCAACGTCGATGGAACTGGAAGGTGTTATGCTAAGTGAAATAAGTCAGTCAGATAAAGACAGGTACCATATGTTTTCACTCATATGTGGATCTTGAGAAACTTGGCAGAAGTCAACAGGGAAGGGGAAGAGGAAAAAAAACGTTACAGAGAGGGAGGGAGGCAAACCAGAAGACACTCTTAAATACTGAGAACAAACTGAGAGTTGATGAGGGTGGGGGAGGGGGGAAAGTGTGTGATGGGCATCGAGGAGGGCTCGTGTTAGGATGAGCACTGGGTGTTGTATGGAAACCAACTTGACAAATTATACAAAAAAATTCTTTTCTTAGGTAAAGAAATGATTTTATACACCTTTTAGAGTTAACATACAATTATCTTTTAAACATTACATAATATTACAGCCTTATGGAACACTTGAGTCCTAGAATGACAATACCTACGGAACATTTTTAAACCCCCAAATAATGGATATCAAACTATTTTTTAAAAGATACCTGTTGATGGCGAAATACAATAATCATCCTCCACAGACTGGCCATAGAGATCATCATCTTCAAAATCTATAATAAAAACACCAAAGGTAAATTTATTTACAAGTTCTTTTAATATTCTTAGTTATTAACAATGAAGCATCAGAATTCTCTCCAAGCTAAACTGTCCCTCAAAATTAAAGGAACTTGGAATGCCTGCTTTTCCAAAATATACTAAAAATTTTCCCGCAAAAGAGGTACTTACTGACTTTCTAGATGAATAAAGACATACACAGTTCTTCAGTTTTTAAGCTAATTGGGCTTTATCAAAATTTTTCTAAGTTTTCACTTCATGTGATCAAAAAATACTACCACCACAGGCCACAAACCTGAGTCGTCTCTCCGGTCTTAAAATCTGAAACAAGCCACGCATTCATTTTTTTAACCAAGTGCTCTCTACAACCAAAGCTTTTATTTCTCATACAATTGACTAGCACAGGGTATATAATTAGACCATGAAAACAGATTGTCTTCATGTCAAGTTAGTTCTATAAAAACCATCTTACCCTAACCTCCCTTGCGCTCTCCGCTGACACTAACTGGACTTTTTTCCCTAGTGACTAGAAGACGTACTTTACCCAGACTTCCACAGGCTGCTGCTTTTTCCTAGGTAAGGTTCCAGCTCAAATGTCGCCTATTTGCACACGTCTTCCCTGACCACCAGCTCCACTGAGCATTCCAGAAGGACAGCAAGCCCCCGGCCACTCTTCCTCTCTAGCACACCCCTCCAACTGCCTGTCTTCAAAGCAACATACATCTGTTTCACTCCAGGAGGCTGTAAGCTCTGTCAGGGCAAGACTTTGTCTTAGCCAACTGCTACCTAGCCCATGTTTGGAGCTAAAGTAATTTTTGTTTTATTATAAATTAATGAATCAATCCATTTAAAACTAAAATCTCCAAGAAACCTAAATATATTTAAAAGTAAATATATTTATTCATTTAATAAACAGACTATGCCAGGGACTAATATAGGAATGTGAGGGGCAACAGTGTTTGACAGGCACATGCCCAGATGTCTATGAACCTCAAATCTAACAGGAACCAAACATTAAAAAAAAAAAAAAAAAAAAAGACAATTACAAAATTATATGCCAAGTGTGTGAGACATGAGAAACACAGAGTGATCTGGGAATATAAATATAAACAAACAAACAAAAACACCAGAACTGGAAGTGGGGTGGCTAGAGAAAGAGCACCATTTAAATAACTTCCAAAGGATAGGCACCTAGTTTCAGAGGGTATTCATGTATCAGGATCAGCATGTTTAAAGGCTGAGACCAAACGTTTATGACAAAGAAAAATGAGATGAATACAACTATTAGATAAAAATATGTAACACTCAATAAGTTATTAGATCAAAATCCCAAATTAGCAATTTATTAGCAAATAAATGAGGAGTCATTTACAAAAAAAAAACTTTTCAATATTAAAGGCAAGAATCAGTTTTACCAGGTCAATTTTCCAACTGAAAGTGACCATAACAGTGCCACAATATAAAAAGATGAAGAGAGGGGTGGCTGGGTGGCTCAGTCAGTTGAGCCTCTGACTCTGGATTTCTGATTTCACCTCAGGTCAAGATCTCACAGTAGTGAGATGGGGTCTTGGATCCAGCTCTGAGCTGGTGGTGGAGCCTGCTTAGGATTCATTCATTCTCTCCCTGTCTCTCTCCCTCTGTACCTCCCCTGCTAGCACTCTTTCCTTCTCAATAAATAAAGATGAATTCTTTCCTAGGATTTTTGTGAAGTGGTTCTTTTCCTTGACAAAATTTTGTAATATTTACCGCATATAAGGCATTTTAACAGCTACTGGAGTAAATGTTAACAACAGAGTAAATAGAACAATAAGGCACATACTATGCCCTCCTGGCACTTTTAAATTAGTAGCTAGTTGAGCATTAGCTAAAGGTAGTCATGTAAGGCACTATCCAAATGACAAGAACAAAGTGACAGTTAAATTGAGGAACCAGCAGGTTTTAAAGCCCATACTCTAATAAAATTATATTACTTTTGAGAAATTTCAAATTATTATTTGAAAATAATACAAAGGAAGCATTAACTGGGGATAAAAGAGAAATAAAGTGGATGGTTAAAATGAGTAGAACTTTTACAAGCAGAAAATGGGGAGGAAGCTCTGATGCTACAGAAAGAGCTTGTTTATGACGTCATCAATTGTTTCAAAGTAACATGACCCAAAGGACAACCTGATCGATCGGAGATGGCCCAGGTGAAAGGTTATTTAGCATTCACTCCTACAGGCCAAGCACCTCTCGTCCAGGAAGCCTTCCTTCACGTAGAAATCCTACTTAAACTCCTCCAACCCACTCTGAAGAAGGTGTTCTCTTAGGTAACTCCCACAGCACCTTGGGAGTACTTTTTGCAGCACGTCATCTGTTACTTGTGTATTTCCCCCTTTAGACACACATCTGACTCTTGGTCCCCAAAGCTTACAGCAGTACTGTAAGCACTCAATTAATGAAGAACAAGCACTCGATTCATGTTGGTTGAGGAAATTATACAAACCTATTGAAGACATGAGTACGTTGCAATTAGGCCTATCCATATCTTTTAAGTCCTAACTGCAAAACAATCGCTCAGGCTAAAGTCACGTCTCAGGTAGCAGCAATCACACACAATACATCCACTGCAACACTTAAAACGACCTCCAATCTGAAGTGAAAACCAGGAACCTAACAAGTGCCAGGCTGACTAGGTGAGACTCCCATTGTACAGCGTGTCTGCTACCCTCCACTATGGTTAGGGCATACCGATGTTCTAGAATAATCTGTTGACAGTGCCAATAACAACCACCAACATATTAGGCACACTCTAAAAAGCAATAGGTCTTTACTACTTTTTCATACTTGTTCATATTTATCATTTTAGTTTCTATGATGCTAGGTGATGCCTAGAATTATCGACTACAAGGAGATGATGCACTTATCCTAAACTATTCTAACTCCTTTTAAATTCCTAGAGAACATTCATATGCATTTTTTAATTCATTTTTAAAAATCAGTAAGTACTGGAGGCCCCTTGCTTCTAGTGTTGTTTTTCCCCATTCCAAAAAAAAACACTTATACTGAGCATACTCAACCAAGAACTGAGTATACACCTCAAGATCATCTGATCCACTTATTAATGACGCCTTTTTAATATCTTTCTTATCGTCTCCTAAGTTTCCAATTTAACTTGAAACTCACAGAAAATAAGTTCAGTTCCCTCAAGCCAGATTCTGCGCAAAATGTGTTTATAAACCAACACAAAAAAATCACTATATATCTCTAATAGTTACAGCCTAACAACTGAATGTAAGCATGACATCAACCCGTCTTTTACAAACGAGCATCGTTTCATGGGCATTTTTGTAAGTGGGGTCGGAAGAGAGCACCTAGAAGTAGACAACTGTGTACCCGACCTGGGAGGAAACAAGGGAAGGTAGAGGTGACGTGCACAAATATCACCGAATCCCAACCTTCCCAAATGTCCTCCCCAATGACGGCGTGAAGCACCTCTCCTGCCCTAAAATAAAATCAATCCCAAAGGGCAGAAATCACGACTTAAAACGGCGCCATTCGCTGGCATTCAGATGTACTGTTGTTTTCTCCGACTGAGCCTGCTCTGAGTTCCAGTCTGTCCCCACTAACGAGAAACTCACAGGTCAAATGTATGCCAACAGGCTGGGATCCCAGCTGAAACCGCGAAAATGACTCCCGGCACGACCCTGTCACATACCTTCATCGTAGTTATAACCTCTGACATTCCGATGCCGGGCCATGGCAGCAGAAAGGGCGTTTGCCACAGGCCCTTACAAAACAGACGGCTTAGATACTAATAAGGCGCCAACTGCGGCCTGGACAACACACACACGCCATCTTGGCTTCCGGCAAGCTTCTGCGCTGAGCTCCTGCGCACGCGCGACGTCTTAAGCTGCGCGCTGCGCGACGGCAACTTCTCAGGGTCACGCGCCTCCCTGGGGCGCATGCGCAGTTAAGCTCACGGAAGCAGATTTGGGGCGTGCCCCGCCCTCAGGCGGGTTGACTGACAGGGGCTACAAAGGGGCGGGATTCCAGCACCTACTATTTGTCGGTTTGGAACAAAAATTTGGAGCGTGAGTTTTCGATCTACGCCAGCGTTACAGGTTATTTTCCAAACCTGGTTTCTGCTAATGAAGCCGACAAGAGCAATTTTATGTGGCTTAAGGGTTTCCAGTAAGAGCAGGAAGCTTATGTAGCTTTCATCTTTAAGGCCCAGTTAGGGACACAATAGGCACTCACAAACTTGTACACGTTTGATTTAAGAATTAGTCCAAGATTCAGATGGCAGAAAAAGACAGCTTGGCTCCAATAGGTCACCATGTCTTCATGTGTGTAATTTACAGTTTCACGTATGTGCTTCATTCTGCATTAGTATCTCTAGTAAACAGCTGTCTGCCCTTAGAGAGGCAGAGGATTATAATCAGCATCATAAAGAATTCTTTGAGCCTTCATTAAACATATAATCATGTGTAGCTTGCTAAGAGTATTAAATACGGGTTTATAGACATAGCCCTGGCTTTAGGTATTCTCATTTCCAAGAACACAAAGTGAATAAGGCTATGTAAAAAATCTAATATCATTATCATACTGAACAAACTACGTTTTAGCCTGTGTTTTTGAAATGGTGATTCTTTACATCAAATTCTAGAAATGAAATGTTACTCAACTTTATTATACATAATAAAAAGATAATAATACAAGTGCAACTCATATTTGTAAGTGGCTTGAAATATAATTTATACTTGCATTTGAATGTGTCTAACTGCCAAGCGTTTATTCTTAACTATCACTGATGTTTAATGTAGCTCCAAGACAAAATTATACACAAAAAGAGTTGCTAGTTTTATATGCCTTAAGGGTTTTCTTTACTTTTACACTTACAGATAATTTTTATGTTGCAGTCTATTTCTTTGTAAAATGGAGATAGTAATAATATCTAACTCACAGATTTGAAAATAATAAAGTATCATTTTAAGAGGATTTCACGCAGATCTCAAGAGGTGCTCTAAAATATTGGGCATTATTAAAATACAAATAGCTTTTAGCCCATTGTAATTGTCAATTACAAGCTTCAGCATAACAACTGAGATATGAAGTGGATGAGTTATAAATTGACCACATAAACAGCACCACAGAAGAGGAAGAAAACATTACTTCTTCCTCAGGACTAGTATATCATTTACCTCTGGTTCATCAATAATGCATTCTCTTAACATTTTAAGTACTTGAGAATCATGACTACCTCTTCAGTAGCAAAGCCTTCACTGACTTCCTCAGTAAGTTTAGGGATTTCATTCTCTGCCCTCAGATCTCTCTCTTTATATTATAATGTTTATTTATTTTTGAGACAGAGAGACAGAGCTTGAGCAGGGGAAGGAGTAGAGAGAGAGAGAGACACAGAATCTGAAACACAGAAAGCTGAGCTGATATCACAGAGCCCGATGTGAGGCTGGAACCTATGAACCGGGAGAACATGAGCCAAAGTTAGATGCTTAACCAACTGAGCCACCCACGTGCCCCCCTCCCCAAACTCTTTACTTGTGATTTTTGTATTGTGTTTGATGGGAAAGTACCATAAATTTGGAGTCAGTCAAACCTGGATTTCAAGTCCAGTTCTGCCACTTTTTGGGGCTTAACTTATTCATCTGTAAAATGGGTATAAAATGATATGTCTTCTGTCTTGTGAAAAGCAAATGAAGTGATGGATGTAAAAATCGTAGGTGTTACATAGTAAGTTCTGTAAGGGAGGAAAAATTGTCTACCCTCCTTGGGTCTCATTTAGCTGACATAAAATGGAATAATAGGAGAAAGCATACAAGTTTAAAATTCTTATACATGGGAGCCTTCACAAGAGAATGAATATCTTAAGTGACCAGAGCAGGATCTCTCTACCTTTTAAACAAAGAAACAATCAACATCAGTAATTTTAAGAAAATAAAAGGGTAAGGGCTATGGGTAGTAAATTGTGGGGTAGTAACTAGGAAATGTAGGGGCGGGCAAGAGGATACAAAACAAAGAGGAAAATAAGGGTTATTTTAGCTTCATTTCAGCATCAATTCCCAGTCTCTGACAATAAGGATTCTTTCTTTTCCTGGTATAGGGATGGGACAAATGAATAAACAGATAAAAAGCAGAATCAGACATGTAAATACAGAGAACAAACTGATAGTAGCCAGGGGGGAAGGGAGGATGGGCAAATCGGTGAAAGGGAGTGGGACATACAGCTTCCAGTTACAGAATGAAAGCTCACCGGAATAAAAGCCACAGACTGTGGGCAATACAGTGAGTAATATTGTAATGTGTTGTATGGTGACAAATGGTAGCTACACTCTGTTGCAAGCACAATAGAGAAGCTGAGTCACTGTGTTGTAAACCTGAAATTAATGTAACATTGTGTCACCTATTCTCAAATAAAATAATTTTTTTAAAGTGATAGTCTCTTGGGGCGGTTGGGTGGCTCAGTCGGTTAACCGTCCAACTTCGGCTCAGGTCATGATCTCACGGTTCGTGGGTTCAAGCCCCGCATTGGGCTCTGTGCTGACAGCTAGCTTAGAGCCTGGAGCCTGTCTTCAGATTCTCTGTCTCCCTCTCTCTCTGACCCTTCCTTGCTCATGCTGTCTCTCTCTCTCTCTCTCTCTCTCTCTCTCTCTCTCTCTCTCTCTCAAAAATAAGTAAATAAATAAGTGTCTGACTCTTGATTTCAGTTCACGTAGGTGAGCTCTAGCTCTGGGTCAGGCTCTGCACTGGCAGCACGGAGCCTGCTTGGGATTTTCTCTCCCTCTTTCTCTGCCCCTCCCCTGCTCATGTTCTCTCTCTCTCTCTCAAAAATAAGTACACATTTAAAAAGGAAGTTATAAATGAAAATGGCATATTATATTACTGAAGTTTTTAACACCTTTATTGAAGAATCTTTGACAATAAACTACACGTTTAAAGTATACAATTTGATACATTTTGACATACGTATTTACCAGTGAATCCATTAACCAAAACAAAGTAACGAACATATTTAGATTCCCAAAAGTTTCTTCAAGTACCTTTATAATCTCTCTCCTGCCCCTCTCTGCCTCCTCACTCTGGCCCCAGGCAGCAACTGATCTCCTTTCTGTCACAAGAGATCAGTTTGTATTTTCTAAAATTTTATATAAAGGAAATAATATCATATGTATTCTTTTATATAGGTCCTCATTCCCTCAGCATAATTTTGAGATTCATCTGTAAAGGTTCTTTACTCCAAAGTTCATTCCTTTTTATTGCAGAGGAGAATTCCATTACATGGATATACCACAATTTGTTTATTTGTTCACCCATTGATAGCTATTTGAGTCATTTTCAATTTTGGCTACTACAAATAGGGCTGCGATGATTATCCATGCAGAGCTCTTTGTGTGGACATAAACTTTGATTTCTCCTAGATTTATAAATACCAAGAGTGAAATGGCTGGATGATATGACAGGTTACCTCTAGTTTTTTAAGAAACTGCCACCAATTTCCCAAGTGGAGATCACATTTTATGTTCCTGTCATCTGGGCACTTCTATTTTCTCCACATCCTTGCCCATCCCTTGTTATGGTCTAAAGATGTCCTTATTTGACAATTTCTATAGCATTTGAAGGATCCGTTTGAATCTTTTTGTCTATTTTTAATGAGGTGTTTATCTTCATATTTGTTACTTAGAGAGTCATTTTTATATTTTGGATACAACTCCTTTATCTGATACAATTTGGAAATATTTCTCCCAGTTTGTAACTGATCTTTTCATTATTTTAACAGTCCTTTAAACACGTTTTTAGGTTTGACGAAGCTCATCAATGTTTTAACTAATGGATTATCCTATGGATGTTGTACCTAAGAAATCTTTGACTAATCCAAAGTCACAAAACTTTTCTCATATTTTTAAATAAGTTTAACAGTGTGGTATTCTTCATATATATTTTGTATCGATTTTCAGTTGATTTTTGTATGTGATGTAAGGTTTGGCTCAAAGTTCAGTTTTTATGTATATATATTAAATTGTTCCAGCACCATTGTTGAAAAGAAGGTCCTATTTCCACTGAATTTCATCTGTGTCTTTTTCAAAAATCAGTTGTCCATATATGTGTGATGTGTGATCTATTTCTGGATTCTCCATCCTTTTGATCTAGCTTGACTCCAATACCATGTTATCATGATTATTGTAGCTTCATAAATCTTAAAATTAGATAGTATTAATCCCCCAGCTGTCTTCTTATTTTTCATTTTTCTTAGTTAGTCTAGGTCCTTGGCATTTCTATATGAATCTCTTTTCTTTTTCGAGCACGAGCCGGGGAGGGGCAGAGGGAGGAGAACAGAAGATCCAAAGCTGGCTCTGTGCTGACATGAGCTAGCTGGAAGTGGACTTGAACCCATGAACCATGAGATCATGACCTGAGCCAAAGTCGGACACTCAACTGACTGAGCCGCCCAGGTGCCCCATAAGAATTTTTAAATGTCGTGATCACTTACTGCAAATATTCCTTCTGGGAGTTTGATATTTTATGGAATCTACTGATCAATTTGGAAATAAGTGATATTTTAACGTTGCTAAAAATATGTACTCTTTCAACACATGCACATCGTATGTCTCTGCATTTACATAGTTCTTTAGTTTCACTCAATAATGCTTGCCGTGAAGGGGTGCCTGAGTGGCTCTGTCAGTTAAACATTCAACTCTTGATTTTCAGCTCCAGTCATGAACTCATGGTGTGAAATAGAGCCCCATGTTAAGCTCCCCCCACCCCCACTCCCACACCACATTGAAGCCTAAGTCAGGCTCCAGTAGGCATGCACCCTGCTTAAGATTCTCTCTCTCCCTCTCCCCCTAGCCCTGCCCTGCTTGCTCTTTCTCTCAAAAAAATAAAATATAATAATTTTAAAAGTAATAATGCTTGCCAATTTGCAGTGACTAGTCTTGTACAATTTTTTGATAATTTAATTCTAATTATTCCATGTATATTTATTCTATGAAAGATAATAATTTTTTAACTTTCAAGGAAAAAGTATATAATTACACTATTAAAATTAATAAGTTAATAGTGCCGTGGGGCGCCTGGGTGGCTCAGTTGGTTAAGTGTCCGGCTTGGGCTCAGGTCATGATCTCACAGTTTGTGGGTTCGAGCCCCGTTTTGGGCTCTGTGCTGACAGCTAGCTCAGAGCTTGGAGCCTGTTTCAGATTCTGTGTCTCCCTCTCTTTCTGACCCGCCCCTGCTCATGCTGTCTCTGTCCCTCTCTCAAAAATAAATAAAAACATTTAAAAAATTAAAAAAAGAAAATTAGTTAATGCTCTTTAAAAAAATAGTGCCATACACATGGCAAAAACTGTACTTATATGTGATAAAAAATAAAGTAGAAAAACAAAAATTAAAAGCAAATTACATTAGCATAAAAATATCCTCGATACCTATGATAAAAATAAGGAAACGTGTATAAGGCCTAACCTGAAACTAGAAAACATCGCCCAAAGTAATAAAGGGAATCACCTTAGATGGAGAAATATACCATGTCATGTCAACTGGAAGAGATGTCAAATCCCTCCAAACGAATTTATAGTCAATATCATCCCCGTTAGATCCTCACAGTTCTTTGCTCGAAATTCACAATCAGATTCTGTAATTTAAACAGAGCTGCAGAGATTTTGAAACAGTTAAGACAGTCTCAAAGAAGAATGTCCTTCTCCAGTTGAAGAGCTTGCACTCTCACTAAGACTTGCCTCAGTGGTAACAGAAAGGAAGACATTGTGATGTTGGTGCCAGGACAGACGAAGACACCGAGAACACAACCGACAGTCTGGAAACAGGTTCACATGTATGATCATCCAATTTACAGCTAAGGCACCGCTGCAGCTCATGAGGAGAGAGAGATGGTCTTGTCAATAAATAGTTTGATCACAATTCTAGGGGAAAAAAAGAAAAAACATAGGAAAAAAACCTAACAACCATGAGATGGGCAAAGATTCTCAATCAAGGTACAGAAAACACTCACTGCAGAAGAAAATATTCATAAACTGAACTTTATTAAAATTAAGAACTTCTGTTCATCGAAACACAAGGTCAGGAAAATAAAAAGGCAGGGGCGCCTGGGAGGCTCAGTTGGTTAAGCGTCCTACTTCAGCGAAGTCATGATCTCCCGGTTCGTGAGTTCAAGCCCTACGTCAGGCTCTGTGCTGACGACTTAGAGTCTGAGGCCTACTTCAGACTCTGTCTTCATCTCTCTCTGCCCCACCCCACCCACACTCTGTCTCTCTCTCTCTCTTTCAAAAATAAGTAAACATTAAAAAGAATTTTTTTAAAGGAAAGAAAAAGGCAGTTGCAGTCCAGGAAGAGATATTTACCACACATATATCTCACCAAGAAGTTGTATCTAGAGCCTAAAGAGAAACCTATGCACCCCTTCAAAATATTTACCCCTCCCCCAAATTAAAAATGGGTCAGTCCCGAATAGGCACTTTACAAAAAAGAATAACCATTAGGCATTGAGCACTTGAAAAGGTCCCCAACACCATTAATCATCAAAAATAAAATGCATATAAAATCATAATGAGTATATCCCTATGAGAATGACTAAATTAAATAGTAAGTTTGGCAAGGATATGGATCAACTGTAAGTCTCATAAGTAACTAGAGCATGCAAATTGGGACAACCACTTTGAAAAACTTTTTGCAGTATCGCTAAATGCTAAACATATATATGCCCTATAGCCCAGAAATTCCACTCCTAAGTAAAAATCAGTGCTTATGTACAAGAATGTTTGTAGTAATTTTATTCATAATAGTCCAAAAATGTAAACAAACCAAGAATTTGTGAACAGTGGAATAGATTAATCAGTTTTGACATGTCCATTTAATAGGAAACTACAGAGCACTGAAAAAGAGCAAGGGAGGTTTTACACATATGTAAATTTTTTGTGCTGTATGTTTAAGATTGATGCAGCTAGCACTACGTAGGTTATACCTTAATAAAAATACATAAAAAGAAAAACGGGGGGAAATCTATGGAATTTTCAAGATTATCTTTCATATGGAATAAGAGAATACATACATAGTTTTCAAATGTTTCCTTTAAAAAAAACTTCATAATGTCTTGCTTTAAGAATATAAATAAAAACTAAAATCTTTTATATATCTGGGTTAGAATTCACTCAGCAATGTATCAGCATTTCCTGGAGGATAGTCTGTTTTCCATTTTCTATTCTAACCTGGACAATTACTTATCCATTGGACTTAAATTTTCTGTTGCTGCTGAAATAGCACTACTTTTGGCAGCTACTCAACTATTTGGGAGTTTGGGTCATTAAATTATGGTTACGTCTGCAGTCCACAATTCTTAAAAAGAAATGAAGAAATTGGTCATAATCACTAAGGAGGAGGGAGGGGAAATAGTCGTAATTGTGAAATTAGACAGTATATAAGAAAAGTTCTGGAGTTTTCTAATTATATGCCTAAGAAAATGTGGCCTATATTACAAACTATAAAATGGCATTGAGGGGCACCTGAGTGGCTCAGTTGGTTAAGCATCCAACTTTGGCTCAGGTCATGATCTCACGGTTCGTGGGTTTGAGCCCCACCTTGGGCTCTGTGCTGTCAGCTCAAAGCCTGGAGCCTGCTTCAGATTCTGTGTCTCCCTCTCTCTCTGCCCCTCCCCGACTCATGCTCTGTCTCTGTCTCCCAAAAATAAACATTAAAAATTTTTAAAAATAATAAAATGACATTGATATCTAGAAGGATACTTTTGGAATCCTTTGCAGTTCTATGAATATGGTCATAAACTAATGTAAATAAATTTATTCATCTTTATTGTTATTAGCAGATATCTGTAACATCTATAAAGGGATTATTTAATTTTTCTCCTGACATTCTGAACTAGTTCTAGAACCCGTCTGACCTAATGATATTTTTACTCTCTTTTACGGAATTTCCCGACTTCCTTAATATAGTATTCTTTCTATTTTTATTTTTTCTTCTTTTATTCTGAAGGCATAAAGTTAGTTTAGTGGAAATTGGCAAGATCTAGTGAATAGGTACTTCATCAGGACAAAGCTTTACCCCCAAAGAGCTTGAGGCCCTCCCGGGATTCCATGTTTGACAGAAGCATTGACAGCATAACTAAACAAACAAGAAGGTATTCAGAGACGCTGAAACGGATCTTCAAAGAAGAGTCAGTGGTTGAGTTTTAATTTCTGTGTGGTATTATAGAGCTTAATGCAGAACATATCAAAACCTTGGAAAGGCAATGGTGGGGTCATGAACTTCATGAGGCAGAATAATTCCCTACAAGAACAAAATAGAAGGCAAAGAACTCTATATGTAGATATGAACTACTAAATGGGGGAATACCAGCAAAACTATAATGTCTGGGCAAAACCTCCTTCCCTCTACAGGTAAGTTCTTTCAACCACCAGTCCTGGGCTGTCTTGGCACTAAGCCCTTTATCATAAAATACAATAATAAATGTGGTTCAAGAGTTCTTTATAACATTCTCTCTTCAAAAGCTCATATTGGTTTAAATGTCCTAATAATAACTAATCCTCCAGTTCAAAATCTTGGAGTTTTGAGGCACTGAAGCTCAGTTGGTTAAGAGTCCGACTCTTGATTTTGGTTCAGGTCATGTTCTCACACTTTGTGAGATTGAGCCTCACGTCGTCTGGCTCTGCCCTATTAGTATGGAGCCTGCTTGAGAGTCTCTCTCCTCTTTCTCTTTCTCCGCCCCATCCCACTTGTGTGCTTGCTCGCTCTCTCTCTCTAAATAAATAAATAAACTTAAAAAAATAAAATCCTGGAGCCACAATACTTGCAAAATAAGTCCAGATCCTTAGAAAGATATAGGAATCCATTTGTGATTTCCCTGTTGCCTGGTTTCCCAGCTTATCTGCCACCCATCCACCACCCTACCTGAGGTACTCTATGCCACATCTCCTACCATTAGAGGAGTTCAAGGCCAGACATGTTCTTCCTGCCCAAGGACACTTACACACGCTATTCCTTCTGCTTAGAATGCCCTTCTGTCTTCATGCCTTCTTGCATATTTTTCAAGGAAAGACTCAATAGCATCAAATTCTGTAACACCTTCCTTGACTCTAGCAGAATAAGCACCCCGACTCTGTGCATCGAAAGCACCCTTTTTAGTCTCAGCTATAAAATATATTAATAATATTCTAATTGTCTGTTTGCCTCTAACCTTCTCCATTTCCCTCACCAGATATAAATTCCTTAAAAGCAGGACACTCTTTAGTTTATCTTGTGTCTTCCACATCCAAAATAGTGGCTAGTACAAGACTGGAATAAATAAAATATATTTTGTGGATGATTGTTGAATAAATGTATTACATGTAAAATATATTTGTAAGGTGGAAGAATTTCATGGATTTGCAGACTTCATTATCAACAGGATTCTAAAGAAATTGTTTGCAAGGAGTGAGAGAGAATGGGTAATATAGAAAGATAGAATGTGCATAGAAATTTCTAGACTATATAAGGTTTTCTTTTATATAACCCAAAAGAAATGAAACATGTTCACACAAAAATTTGTACACAAATGTTCATAGCCGCATTATTCATGACAGTCAAAAGGTAGGACCAAGTAAAATGCCCATGAACTGGTAAATGAATATATAAAATGTGATATACCCAAAAAGTGGAACATGATTTGACAATAAAAAGGAAAAAAAAGTATTGTTAATAGGTTACGACATGGATGAACCTTGAAAACATTACATTAACTGAAAAAAGCCAGTCACACACACAAAAAACACATATACCGCATTATTCCATTTATATGAAATGCCAGCATCGACAAACCTATAGAGACAGAAAGTAGATTAGTGGTTGCCTAGAACTAAGGAAGCAGGGGACAAATGAGGACTGACTGCTAATGGGCAGGGGGTATCTTTTGAGGATTATGGAAATGTCCTAAAATGTATGTGGCAATGGTTACACAACTCTGAGAATATACCAAAACCACTTTTTAAATTATATACTTTAAATGTGTGAATTGTATGATATGTTAATTACATATCAATAAGGATGTTATTTATTAAAAATGAGGATCTTTTGGTGAAATTCTCTCTTTCAAATAAATTCAGTCAATTTGAAGGGACAGAGCCCATCTGGCCCTTGAATGCTACGTTGGTCCCCACTGGGATGGCAATGGTCTGGATTGTGCCTTGGTGCTGACATCCATCATTGACAATTTTGAACTTTACCACTGCTTCCAATGGTAAGACCCCCATGAGGCCTTCCCATCTTAACTTCAGTCTTCTTGGTCCATTGGAACTTTAGGTCAGTACCTTTTGGCAGAGCTAATGACTCCTACATGTAAGTGAGACTCAGTAACTCTGTCCTCGGTCGTGGCTTGTTGCCGCCATCAAACTCCTGCACCACCCACTACCCAACTTTGAACACTGGCTTCAGAACCATGTCTAGGAAGCTTTCTTGAGGGACATTCAGCCTCTCTAAACTATCTTCAAAAAACCAGAGCACAGTTCCCCATATTCCTGAATTTATCCAATACATCTGGAAATCTTGAATATAACAGCTCCCACTCAAGTTGAAGAGAACAATCCATTTTGAACACAGGTTACTGGTTTTAAATTTAAATTTATAGTCATTGTTCTTTCAAACTAACTGTCATATGAAACATTTAGTGAAGATTACTATACTGATGTTTAGATATCTATGCATATGGACAAAGTTGAAAGGACATATGAGAACATAAAGTTAGCAAGGAAGTTGGAGGTATTCTGAATGTGTTTTGTTCTATGATAGAGTTATTGTTTTAGTCACCAGTGAAATAAATATAGGTAACATTTATTTAACACCTGCCATATTTTAGGCATTGCAACAGGTGCTTTAAAAGCATCATTTACCTAGGAGAAAGCTCCTTGACATCGGTCTTGGTGATGATTTTGGATTTGACCCCAAAAGCAAAGGCAGCATAAGCAAAAATTTTGTGGGACTACATCAAAATAAAAAGCTCCTGCACAGCAAAGGAAGCCATCAACAAAATGAAAAGACAACCTATCAAATGAGAGAAAATATTTCCAAAAGTATATACCGGTTTACTCTGCTACCCAAAAGTAGAGGGTTTGTATGAAAGTTTTTGTAAGCCAGAATGCCATCCACATACACAGAAAAGTTTTTTAAAATTTTCATACCCCAGAAACTTCCCTTAGGCTTTTCTGATACCTTAGGACACTCTCCTTCCTGGGGGTGTGCTCTGCCTCTCTAGTGGCCTGTTGCAAAACACTGAACACTATTTTTGTATTTCACCTTTTTTCATGAAAATGAAAATCCTCTTCTTATTTCTCAGTTAATGGAATAGGTATTAATGTCTTTCATAAAAGAAAAGTGACATGATAAGAACTTTCAAAAAGTGGGCATACCTGTATCTGATAGAGGATTAATATTCAAAATATATAAAGAACTCATATAACTTAAGAGCAAAAAAAAAAGATTACAAATGAACAGAAGATCTGCATAGACATTTTTCCAAACAAGACATAAAGACGGCACATAAAAAGGCATTCAACATCACTAATCAGCCGAGAAATGGAAATCAACACCACAATGAGATATCACCTCACACCTATTAGAATGGCTATTATCTAAAAGACAAGTTACAACAAGTGTTACTGAGAATGTGGAGATAAGGGAAGTCAGGAAGCCACTATAGAAAATAGGTTGGGGTTTCCTGAACAGATTTAAAATGGAACTACTATATGATCCAGCAATTCCACTCCTGGATATTTACCCAAAGGAAATGAAAATACTAACTCAAATAGCTATATGCATCCCCATGTTCATTGCAGCATTATATACAACTGCCAAGGCATGGAAGCCACCTAATTGTCCATCAATTTTAAAATGTGGTATATCTATATATTGGAATATTATTCAGTCTCAAAAAAGAATGAAATCTTGCCATTTGCAACAACATGGATGGACCTTGAGGGCACTAGGCTAAGTGACAAAAGTCAGAGAAAGGCAAATACCATATGATCTCACTTACTTGTAGGATCATTAATATAAAAACAAAAAGACAAAAAACCAAGCTCCTAGGCCAAGAGAACACATTGGTGGTTGCAGAGGGAAGGCAGGATGGAATGAGCGAAGGTGGTTAAAATGCACAAACTTCCAGTTGTAAAATATAAGGATTTGGGGATGTTGTATACAGCATGATGACTATAGTTAATAATAGTGTATTGCATATTTGGAAGTTGCTAAAAGAATATTAAAAGTTGTCATCACAAGAAAATAAATTTCGTAACAATGTGTGGTGACCAATGTTAACTAGGTTTTTTATAGTGATCATTTCACAATATACACACATTTTGAATAATTATAAAATATATTGTATAATGTACCCAGAAGTTGAACTGTATGGGTCCACCTAAATGTGGATTTTTTTCAATAAATACAGTACAGAACTATAAATATATTTTCTCTTCCTTATGACTTTTCTTTTTTGTTAATTTTTTTAATGTTTTATTTTAATTTTTTTCTTTTGAGACCAAGAGAGAAAGAGAGAGTGAGCAAACATGAACACAGGAGGGACAGAGAGAGAGGGAGACACAGAATCCAAAGCAGTCTCCAGGCTCTGAGGTGTCAGCACAGAGCCTAACATGGGGCCCAAACTCATGAAGCGCAAGATCATGACCTGAGCTGAAGTCAGAAGCTTAACCAATTGAGCCACCCAGGCTCCCTTCCCTTATGACATCTTAATAACACTTTCTTTTCTCTAGCTTACTTTATGATAAGCATACAGTGTATAATACATATCAATATACAAAATATGTGTTGATCAACTGTTTATGTTATTGGTAAGGCTTCCAGTCAATGGCAGGCTATTAGTAGCTAAGTTCTGGGGGAGTCAAGAGATATACATGAATTTTCTGCTGCATGGGGTATCAGCATCCCTTACCCCCAAATTGTCAATGGTCAACTGTCATGTTCTATATCAATTATTCATCAGGAAAGAAAATAGTTCCTTTACCTGTCTTCCATTCACTGCTTTTCTATCCAAAGTGGTTGTTTTAACTAGTTTTCAGGTTTAATAAACCACACTGGAGACATTTAAAAACACATGGTAACACATTGCTGCCAGAAGTTGTTCTTTCTCTGGTAGTGATAGACTCTTGAACAAGTAATTTGATTTCTGAGGACCCCAGTTTCCTCCAGTGCGTAACAGGCCTTGACTAACTTACCTCTGCACTATTTTGTTTGTTTCTTCAGTCCATGCCCGTCACTTCCCCTTCAACACCTCCAAGATTTTTTTTTCCTATATAAATTCATTTTTCAATGATAATTTGCTTAGTATTTAAATGTATTTTACACAACATTATTTTATACTTGTGTTCAATAGTTAATATGAGAATTTCACTGGCTTATGAGGGGGTGATGCAATTAATCAGACTTGTGGGATTCCACTATGAAGCACAAATGTATTTGAAGGACACATATTGAGGGGTGCCCGGGTGGCTCAGTTGGTTGAGCTCCCTACTCTTGATTTCAGCTTAGGTCATGATCTTGCAGTTCATGAGTTCAAGCCCCACATCAGGCCCTAGGCTGACAGTGCAGAGCCTGCTTGGGATTATCTCTCTCCCTTTCCCTGCCCCTCCCCTGCCTGTGTGCTCTCTTGCTCGCTCTCTCTCTCTCAAAATAAATAAACAAAAGCTTAAAAAAAAAAAGAAAAATGACATGGTGAAAATGCCAATAAGTCAAAATTAGGATTTGAAGAAGTCTGAACACATCCATACTATAAATTCTCATTTGTATTCCATGATGCCAGAGACCTAATAGATTTTTTTAAATATTTACTGAGAAAATTTCTACCAATGTTAGAAAAGAAACAGAGGTGGGTTTATCATGAAACCACTAAGATTACACTTCAGAAGCCCTAACTTCCATGAACTCCTCCCTTGAGGTCATGGGAGGGGCCCCATGAGTTTGTTCACACAGCCGTGGTGTTCTGTGAAATTTCAAAACTAAACTGTACACTCAAACTTGGTGTCTCTGTGTCTCACACTTCAATTTTCCTTCCAACACAACTCCTCTCCTGTTAGGTGTCAATGATGTGGCCACGCACATTTTTAGGTTCTGGCTAAGGGAAAGATGAAATGGCAATAGGTTTACTTGAGTTTAGTGAAATGTATTTATTTCGTTCACACTCACCTCTACTGTAGGAGGAGGACATCCACACCAGGGTAATTAATTGTATCATCACTTCAAAGGATATTGAAGATTAGTCAAGAAGTCACAAAATGTACTGAAACCTTTCAGCTTATACATGAAAGTAACTTGAGTTCGATTTTCCCAAATTTTAGTCAGTCCTAAACTTTCCGTGATGTTGCCAGTGTCACATAGCATCATGTGACATTACCACTATGCATTGTGAAACCGAAAGAAACTTTTCTAGATCCTCAATGATTAAAAATTAAGAAGAGAAAATTCAGTCAGCTTATGCTTATTGAATTACCTTTCTTTTCCTTCTACAGAAAATATCACAAAATCATTTCCATGGGAAGGAGAGATCAACTCAGGCAGGCAAAAATTTAGGGAAAAGTATTACAGAAGGGTGATAGACAGTGACTTCCTAAATATGTTACTTTTATTTTTGTGGATTTTTAATATTCATGATATGTGTCAGCTTTTAAAATAAATTTATAATTTTTGAGATTGTTTTATTCAATCTAAATACATACTTACCCTTTGAAATTATTTTGTAATAACTTTATATTTCATTTCTTAAAGAAGGATGTCAAAATTAAACAACGTACAGACTCTACCAAAGCTGAATCTGCTTATAGAAAAGCCACAGATAAATAATCTAAAATAACATGTCAGTTTCCTCCGTTTTATTCCTTTCCTTCGAGCATCAGTCAGCAGCTACAGCTTAAAAGGGTACATTCTTACACAAGGAATTATGTAGAGGTGGTGGGGGATCTACCAAATAAAAAACAAGGGAGGTGGTGCTTGATTGTTGTCTTGTTGGAAATGTTGCCCTTTGGATTGGAGTGTTGAAGAACATTGGATAAGAAAAAAAGTTGGGTGGGAATTTTTCAGTGAAAAGACAAAATGTGGATGTATCCATCCTGGTTTAAATCAAGGCTTGCTGGACATATAGTGTTAGCTTACACACAACTTCCTGTAGGATCCATACACTGTCCCGTCTTGAATGCTGTCTGTGTTTGTTTTACTGAGGGATACATATGGCTCCTTAGCCATGGGAAAGAGATACAGCCAGGATACAAAATGCTCCAGGGCATCAATGAAATATTAATAACAAATCAAAGGGCAAAGCATTTTAAATGCCAAGGGAAAATTCAAAGCAAAGAAAATTTGCAAACCAAATTTAAAGGAGAAAAAAAGCTTAACTATAAAAGGTAGGGTTTGAAAAGGTAAATTAGGCGCTCATTAGAAGTCATTTAGAGCGGTGACTGAGGACTTTCCCTTCCTTGCCTGGTCATACTGTTTTCTCTGGAAAGGCGGAAGATGGGGTATTGTGTCAATGTCTTGTTTAGGAACCTAAAGCTGGAAAAACTCTGAGAAGACGAGATTAAGATAATATAAGTCAAAACCATTTAAGCTACTTGGGATAGTTTTTAGAATTCCATAAGAGGGGAAAGGTGGAAAATGAGGAAAACAGAAAGGAAAGTTTTCTTTTTTTCTCATCTCCTTATATATGTAGGGCTAGAGACATACATCATCTTAGAAAATTAGGATATGGGGCAGTCACACAACAGTGCTGTTTCTCTATTGGACCACAAAATTTGTAGACTATCCCATAAAATCTGTTAACAGTTCAGAAAAAATATCACACCAGGAGAGGCCCCTTAATAGTGATTAATTTTGTGTAACTTGACCAAAGGTCATTTAGAAGACTTTGGGCTCCTAAATGGCTCCTAAGGAAAACATTCAATGTGATTAGTCAGTTTTAAATATTTTTCTTATATGCTGATTTGTGATTTTCAGATATGATTTAAGTAAGCAAGACTTACTTTTGACTTTGGTTGAGATATGCATAATCACATGGGTATGACTATAAGACTGATAGCAATATTTGCATTTACATAAACAGCATAAGCATTAGTCCTTTTCAAGAACAATGAGTAACAATTAATTCTAATGACTTATCACCACGTGGTAGGTTATATTTTCCTAAGTTGTCCACATCAGTATTTCACATCCAACATGATTTGCTTACCATGTGACGCTGGCACCCCTTCATTGAAAGATGAGGATCTATATTTCCCTGCTTAAAATTGGATGGGTCTGTGCCACCAGTGGAAGCCACATTATGTGTCTTCCAACGCTAAGTCATCGAAGGTCATGTGGCTTCCACCTGGGAAACCAGACACCATTTTGTTAAGTCAGCCGCATGGAAAAGCCACGTGTAGGTAGGTGTTCCAGCACTAGCCTGAGCTGAAGTTCCAGATGGCAGCCTGCATCCACAACTGTGAAGCTTCAGATGACCGCAGTCCCCAGCTTTTCCATTATCCCAACTAATGCTGAGTGAAATAGAGAAAACTTGTCCTCGTGAATCCTACTCACATTGCAGAGTTATGAACAAGAATAAATGTCTTTATTTAAGCCGATGAGTTTTGGAGTGATTTGTTATGTAGCAATAGATAGCCGAAATAATTATCACCCCAAAAATATTTCAGTGGGAGACAACTGTAAATATCTCCAAGTTTTTTAAAAAAGCTCCATGACTAGGGACTCTCATAATTTACAAAGTGCTAATGGTGGTTCAATAAAATGAATGATAAACATTATTGATTATGGTAATTTCTATGACAAAAATAAAAGTTTAGAAAGTTTGCTTTAAGTTAGATTTTTTTTTTTAATTTTTGTCACTAGTCACAGTTCTGAAAACTGCCTCCTAGGTATACCATGAATAATCACAAAAGATCTCTTTATTCCATTCTGTTAAGAATTTATACTAAAATTACTTAGGAAGGCTAGTGTAACAAGGACTTGATTTTCTAACTGGAAAATTTATGTTATGAAATTCTGTAGTTTCCACTCTTTAACATGTTACCCAACACATTAATTGCCTGAAAAGCTTTAAGGAACAAATATTTTATTCAAAGGTTTATGCTTTTTTAAAAAACCACAGCTCGACAAAGAAACTTTTGACAAAATGTCTTCTTCTCAAGTAATATTAATGTGGGTCATTCATGATTTTTAAAAAAAATTTCTGCAATGCTATTACATTTTGATTGTGCTAATAATTGATTCAAATTTATCCCAAGAACTGTTTGTTCCTTAAGTCATTTTTTGATTCATGAATGGGAAGAAGGGCAGGAAATTAAGCAGCATGCATTAACTACATCTCCAAGAGAGTCTAAATAAAATTCAATACACAATATTCTGTGTAAGAATATTTTTAAACCTTCAATAAGATGCTTAAGAATTAATTGTTCCCTGGGGCACGTGGGTGGCTCAATGGGTTAAGCATCAGACTTTGGCTCAGGTCATGATCTCATGGTCTGTGGGTGGAGCCCCTCATCGGGCTCTATGCTAACAGCTCAGAACCTGGAGCCTGCTTTGTATTCTGTGTCTCCCTTTTTCTCTCTCTCCCTCCCCTGCTTGAGCTCTCTCTCTTTCTCAGAAATAAGTAAATATTTTTAAAGTTTCCAAAAAAAGAATGAATTGTCCCCTTCCAGGTGTTTTGGACTAGGCAGAAAGTGAGGCAATGTTGTTCCCACACTCAGAACATATTAGTATACAGTGTTTTAATGTATAGGTAAATATAGGTAAATCATAACCTGTTAACAGTCAATGAAAAAGAAGAGAAGGCAATAAAATGTGTGAGAGGAAAATGATGTCGAAATTATGATTAAAAAAAAATTTTTTTTGACCAACAAGCCCAACAAAGAGCAAAACACAGGCTAGTCTTTACATGGGCCTCTCTTTCTTCTTCCTCATAGCCTTGGACCCAGGGATATTGGCTTGTTAAATTCTGAACTTGTATAGAGATTTTGCCTCTGGCCAGCTCTTTTTACTTTAGGAAAAGAACCTTTTGGGAGTGAACAGATGTTTAAGAAAGAGAGATATCTAGAAATAGTTTATGTGCCTTCGTGTGCACTCCAGAGTAGGTGGTACATGGGGGATTTAGAAAGAATCTAGATTATTCTAAGCTGTAGCAGTACTGAATTCTGGAGTCCTTTATGTTGTAGCAGATTCCCAGTATTTAGCCTGGGTCTTAGAGGACCTACATAAGGTACTTCATTTTTCAATATAAGCAGTGACTAGGGAAAGCTTTGTCAAGAAGAAATGCAGAGGAAAACTCCTTTGTTGTGCTTCCTTTTAAGGAGCAACTTGATGCAAAGAAAGAATAACTTACTGTCATTTAAGAATTCTTGTCCCAGTTAGTACCTAATGGTCACTGGGCTTCTTAGGTAACTCACTTACCCTTGCTTGCTTGCTTATTTGTTTTTAAGCAGGTTTTATGACATGACCTCTAACTTTCTTTCCAGTTTAACATTTCTACGATTTTTCAATAACAGCAATACCAGCATCTGACATCTCTGAATGTAAAAGAAGCATATATATATATATATATATATATATATATATATATATATATGTAGTGTTCTTCACTAGATCTGAATATAAGAGCAAGTTTCTAGCTTTAACATTTAATCCTGGTATGATCTGATCTATCTATGAGGACATCCTTATAGAATACAGCAAATATTAGTACACTGATCTCACATATAAAAAGCTGTTTAAAATGTCTCATCTTGATTATCCATCTTGATAATTATTTTATAATTGAAAAATTTGCCCATTTCTGTCTTTTCATAAATGCTGTACAAGTGAAATGTAAAAAAAATACATATATATATAGTCCCTGTTCTAAAATTGTTCATAAGCAGTACATACAAATTAGAACATGAGTAAAATACAAAAATTATGTTAAGCAACCAAATAATATTAATATTGAAATAAACGCTTTGTAGAAAGTTGATGAAAGGAAACATGGAGATCACATGATTATACACAGGGACCATGAAGACTGAGGAAGAGTTAGGGACTAAATATAAGAACGTGAATATTATGCTTTAGGAAAAAAAGATTGAATGGCTTGAAGCTATTTAGCCTAGACAAAAGAGACTAAAGAAGGGTTGACTGCTATTTTCAAGTATATTAAGAAGTGCCCTGTAGGTTACAGATCAATATATTTTGTGTTGCCCTAGAACGGTGGAATTTATAAAGAGGAAAGTTTGAGTTGAGTAGAAGCATATTTTAAACAATGTTTTCCAACCATAGAATGGTGTGTCTTCAGAGACAGTGAACCTACCAATATGGAAAATATCTTGTTGGGAAATTTTTAAGACTATTTCTTCATTTGGGAAGAGATTGGACTACATGGCCTTCTACGAGCTCATGCAACTCTAGTTTCTGATTCTATTTTTAATTGAATAGCAAGCAAAGGCAGAAAAACATTTTCAGCAAAAAAAATATATATATACATACATATACATACATACATATATATACATATACATACATATATATACATATATATATACACATACATATATATAAATATATATATATATATACACACCCTGAAAAAAAGGTCAGCTTTGGGAAAGTCATAAGTTTCTAAATGGAGAATTATGCAAAAAAACAGAGTAAGGAATAAAAAAAGACAAGATGAGTAAATAGATTTAGCCAGGCATAACACTGACCTTCAAGGGGAGGGTTGGGGTCTTGACCAAAAATGTAACAAGAAGTTGACAGATTAACCAGAAGAGAAAGGAAACAAATCATAATGTGATGTCATAGAAAAGGGTAGTTAAGGACTGTTAACCCAGGCCCAGAGCTAAAGTTAAGTCAGGCATCCAATGACTTTGAGATTGTAGCAATTGAGATAGGAAAAGACCAGAACATGGCTAAATCCTTGACCATGTATTTTTGCATAATTTAGGCCAATGAGACATGGTGGAAGAGAAACGTGAAGATGAGAAGTTGGGAAAAATAGATGGAAAAGGAGATGTGAGGTTAGTTGTGAAGGTTAGGGAGAGAGAACTTCACAAAGAACCTACAGAATTTACATGTAATTTTTTTTTTTTTACTTCTTCATCAACCAAAAGGGAATTCTCTCTTCCAGAAAGTAGTAAAATCTGAGTCTTTTGCATATTTGTATTTATTAAAGATTACACACTACTTCAAGAAGAAGGTAGGCTAATATCTCCACAACCTGGTCAAATTCCAAATCAAATAATTTCATTCTCCCTACCTAAATCCTCTGCTGTTTGAGGGAAGTCATACTTCATTTTACTTCCTTAAAAGCTAATAAAACATGTCTGGAGTTGTTCACACTATCACACTGTGTGGTATAATGGGATTTTTAGATTTTTGAAAGTCCACAAACTCTTTATATCCCTTAAAAAGGAGTCTTTAAATTGAAGTTCCTTGCATTTTGCCTAATATTAACATTTTAGATCTTTACTATGTTATTAATATATGTTTACAGAGCATCATAATTAGGGAATATACTTTAACGTGATTATTTTTATATGGCAACGTGTTATCTTTCCTAAAATTACATGCACGATAGAAAACAACTTCTAGCTTTTCATGTATTTTACACAGTTCTCTTCAGAATGTGTTTTGGACTCGCCATAGAAATCCAAGAAAACATCAGCTTCTGTTTGCTTCTTTACTTCACCTCTCAGCTGTCGGTTTTTTAAAATTCTCTTTTATATTAAGGCAAGACCTAACTTGACTCGTTGTTGGAAAATCCTGGCTTCATAGGAGGGTGGAAACTTGGCCCTAATCCAATAAACTTTCATGATAACACTCTTTCAGCTTCATTTTGGTGGTTTAATCTGATAACCAGAAAGAAAGGAACTACTTAACAATATGTCAGCTTACTATCTAGTTTGCTTTACAGGCCTAAAGTATGAAATTCTATTACCCATTGCTAGGATAAATGTCATATCTTGCAAAGACTAATCTTGTTCAACGGATGCACTTTTAAAATGTATAAATCTACTTGAAAACCAATCTGATAACAAGAACATGCCTGCAGAAAGATGATTCAGTTGTATCAATGTACTTGTCACTCAGACCTCAACCAAAAATAAAATAATAATGTGATGGGGTTGGATGGGTGTTGAAAGCATGTGAAGTCTTGATAATAGGAAAACATTAGCCACAAGATGAAAAGAAACTTTTTTTCTAAGTCCCAGGCAAAGTAACTGTCTAATAAGTTTTTTTAGACTTTATTACATGAGTATAAAGAGACAAAAGTGTCAATTTGCCTGAAAAATTAGTGAATCTTAAGAGAGGTTTTACTTACTTTGGCCATTATCATCGTTTTAAAATTGAGATTATGCATGCTATCCTGACTCATTCCCAAATGGTATGTTTGAAATTGGGAATATCATTATTCTATGCTTCAAACATTATATTTAACTTCATATGCTTGTGGGAAGAAGGGCTTTTTCTTAACTTTATTTGCAGAAAATGTGTTCCAGTTCCCCACCATTTCTCAGTTTCCCGATTTTTTTGCCCCAGAGTCTTTCTTTTTAGTTATTTGTGAATATATTGTAATATGATTTTACTTGTTGAAAATATTGGCCAAGTCCAATTTAGCCTATACCTAAAAATGAAGGTTCTTTGTGCATTCTTTAATACTCTAATAGAGCACTTTAAGTTAACTATGTCCAATTTCACACAAGAAACTCTTCCTCTGAAAACGATTTAAACAATTCTATGATAGGAACATTTCTTCAGTGTTTGCAAAGTCCAGCTCTAAAAAGCTACATTTTCCTAATTATTTCAACCAGCTCCTCCCTACCACAGAAACCAGATCCATGAGTACATAGTCACACAAAAATATTTTCATTTGATATGTTGGATACCCTAGTATTCCTAGGAACTTAAAATTTTTTAATTATACTAAATTAGGATCTCTATTATTACTTTGTAAATGGATAATCAATTGCTCTTTAAGTGAACTTGTCTCACTTCTACCTGACCTTGACTTGACTTGACTATTTTATTATGACTCTCCTGACAGGAATAGAAGTTACCCTTTCTTCCTTTTTTCCTTCCTTCCTTCCCTGTTTCTTGCTACTCACTCTAATTAAGAGATTAGGAATTTAATAAGCACTTGTTTTGGTTTTCTTTTTAATATTCTTTGTTATTGTATATTTGTGCTTATTTGTTTAGTCTAGTTAGAAATTTGATTATATAGACCTGTGAAATAACTCATATGTTATTTTTATTATTATATTCATAGAATAACATTTCACTTCTCACATCTTTAAAAATTTTATTAGAGTGATGCCTGGGTGGTTCAGTTGGTTAAGCCTCTGACTCTTGATCTCAGCTCAGGTCTTAATCTCAGGGTTATAAGTTCAAGCCCCATGTTGGACTCCATGCTAGGCATGAAGACCACCTAAAAAAATAATTTTATTAGAGAAATTCACATACAGATGAATAGTTTTATATTCCTATGTTCATTTAAATGTGAACATAAAAAATATTAAATGAATTAGATGCAGTGTTTCCTAATTCCATTTTAAAGAATTGAGCAAATATTATTGATGTTTTATATTTGAGTGTTTTAAGCAAAGCTAAAATATGACAATACATGCTTTACTCTTTGAGGGCCTGAATCTCTAGTGCCTCTGTGAACTTTCAAATGCTGGTATCATTTCAAAATTTTCTACTATTGACTGAAGATGACTCAATATATCATTTTTTTTAGGGGTAAGATCTTTGGACTTTAAATTGGGCTTCCTAAAACTAAAATGCCTAAATCTAAAGGGATGAGTGCCTAGTAGTCAGCATGTTGGTTACTAGGAAAATCAGTGAGGTTCTGTACTTTGGGAAAAGGGAAGACACATTCATGCATACATTTTTCAGTCATTTATTGAACACCTACTATATGACGAGCATCTCATTAGAAAACAGAGATACAAATGGAAAAAGAAAAATAACGTAAAACTGTAAGGAGAATACAGTCTAGAGAAAACATTGTCTTTGAATGTGAAGTGTTCTCTACCTAGAATACCCTTCCCACTATCCTTGCTCTTGACTCCTTCCCAGTGCAACTTCCGTCATGCTGCCCCACATCCCTCCTTCCCCTCTCGACTTCCCATCACCTGTTCAACTTCTAGTCCTTCTCTAGATTTCAACTTAAACATCACTCCTCCAGGAAAACCTTCTCCAACTCTGTAGACCTGGTGAGGTACACCAGCTATGAACTTGTAATTTTTTCCTTATAATAAATTCTAGCCATTTTATTATATTACTCACTTAATGTCTATATTTGGAAATTTAACACAGAAACATGTTTGTTGTTGTTTGCTGCTACATTCCTATTACCCAGCACATTTCCAGGGTTATAGTAAGTCCTCAATAAATACTTTCTGAATTAGCAAATGAATGAATAGATGCAGTTCAATATTTATAAATAGAAAGGTATATTTATTGGGGAGCCTGAGTGGCTCAGTTGGTTAAGTGATTAACCATCCCACTCTGGCTCAGGTCATGGTCTCATGGTTCATGGGTTTGAGCCCTGCATCAGGTTCTGTGCTGACAGCTCAGGCCTGGAGGCTGCTTCAGATTCTCTCTCTCTCTCTCTCGCTCTCTCTCTCTCTCTCGCTACCCCTCCCCCCACTCTGTCTCCCTCTCAAAAGTAAAAACAAACATTAAAAAAATTAAGGTATATTTATTTAATAAACAGGGTGAGTAAAATAAATATTTTGTAAAGCAAAGATAAAAACATGATAGTCTCGCGACACCAGTGTTATAATTTGCTCCCTGCCACTTGGACTCCACACACGGTCAGGTCTTTCCACAATGTGTTATTAGAACTAAGTTTTACAACTCCATCTTTATTACTTTCTGATTTCTAGTTTTAGATTGTCTAGGAAAGTATGGGCATATATTCACTTTTTTTTTTTAACTAAATGGAAGTTGTTATTAAAGAAATAAAAATGTACATTTCTATATACTTATTCAAGACAAACGAATTAATGCTTTGTATATTGTGGAATGCCTCTCTTCCTAATGCTTAAACAGTACACTTACTCTCTAACACTCGTCACAAGTCCGGTTGAGATCACTAATGTTTGAAAGCAATGGACAAAACTACGCGCCTAATTATTAAGTGATTATCTCAACTCTAAACCCTGTTTTGTGATGCTGGGGCTGAGACTCTGTGAAGCACATTTCTCCTTTGCCAGCTGCCTCCCGGCTAGGTTTAGCCAATAGAAGATCCTCAGGGGCGGGGGAGGGGGGGCGCCTGGGTGGCTCAGTCTGTTAAGCATCCGACTGCAGCTCAGGTCCTGATCTCAAGGTTTGTGGGTTCGAGCCCTGTGTAGGGCTCTGTGCTGATGGCTAGCTCAGAGCCTGGAGCCTGTCTTCGGATTCTGTCTCCCTCTCTCTCCGACCCTCCCCTGCTCATGCTCTCTCTCTCCCTCTCTTTCTCTCTCTCTCTCTGTCTCTCTCTCTCTCTCAAAAGTAAATAAAACACTTAAAGAAAGAAAGAAGATATTAGAGGGAAGCAGGGAAGCTAGGCCTGAGGAAAACCCTTGCTCCTTCCTGTTTGCTTCCTGGTTGATGTTGCCTCAGCTAGGGTCTCTCCTCCTGCCAGAGGTGAGGTTCTTGTGTCCTGTCAGCCCCACAGTGGCCCCCCACACTGTAGTCACACAAACAGAAACTACACCAGGTCAATATAATGAAAGACTGTATGAGGCTGAAGGAACTGAAAAGCAAAAAGGGGCCACTGAGGTAGAACAAACCTGAGCAACCCCAGGAAGCAGCTACCACCTAAAGGCAAAAAGGAAGAAGTGGGAGTTATCAGAACCTAGAGGCCTACAGGAAGGACTCAGCAGGGCCTCTGAGACGGGGCTGTGCCTGGCTGGTGCTGGTGCCCTGGGGGCTCAGAAGAGCAAGTTCACAGAGCTGGGACCAGGCCTTGAAGTGGGGTGCGGGCTGGCTGGCATAGCACGTAGAGAAGGAATCTTCAGTTTGAACCTAGGTCGTGCCCACTGCTGTGATTCATGAGCATCTAAGTACGTTTGCTTGTTTGTTTTGGTTCAAGGAGGAAATAAGTTTTAGTGACCAAGTACCTAAAGAGATCGGTGAATGAAGAGCACAGCATAGCATTAATTTCTAGCTTGATCTCAGACAAATTCAGAAAGAGATCATTTTCTTGAAGGTCTTTGAAAAACACAAGGAATATCTCTTAGATTTCCACTTGACAAAGTAGATCATGAACTGTAAGAAATGAGTGCTCTGTCCCCCAGGTCCTGAGAAGAACTCAGTGTCATGTCTACACGACACAAGCTGAATTGCATATGGTGGTGCTCAGCACTGAGTGCGACCAGTGTCATGGTGAAAAATCAGGAAACGCAAGCGTTCCATAGGGAACAGAGTTAAAGGCGTAACTCAGAACAGAAGTTCTTCCGCAAAGGCTAGATTCTTTCCTCATTGTTCTCTACAGTACAAATGGATCTTGAAGTTAACATTTTGATTTCTTGGTGAGCTGTTCATTGAATAGCTATTGATATTTTTGGCTTAAAGCACCAACTTTTGGGTGAGACTCAGAAATATTTGTACGTTCCATTGATAGTACACATCCCTGACATGAAATTTTGATTCTGTTAAAGCATGTGTTAATTAAATTAGGATTACTAATTATGTGAAACACGTGTCCCAAATATTGAGGGTAATTTAATATCATGCCTGTTTTTACCATTGCCCACATAGTCTCTCACACAGGGAACCACAAAAGTCAGCAGCTTTCATACACTGAGCACTTGTTTTACTAGAAAACGTGGTGTGCTAACATGCCCAAAAAGAAACATGAAAGCTGTGGCACCAAATTCTAACCATGAGTTCCCCTTAAAATCTTTTATTTATTTTTTCCTAATTTCTTAAAGTTTATTATTTATTTTGAAGAGTGAGAGAGAGAAGAACAGAGTATGAGTAGGGGAGAGGCAGAGAGAGGGAGACACAGAATCCGAAGCTGAGCTGTCAGCACAGAGCCTGACATGGGGCCTGAACCCACAAACCAAGGTATCATGACCTGAGCTGACGTGGGATGCTTAACCAAGGAAGCCACCCAGGTTCCCCCCTTAAAGTATTTTAATCTTAAATTAGAGAAAGTAAGCCTTTATGGATTCTGAATTTTTATTAAATTAAAGACATTAAATGTCTAACCATGCTTTGGGGTGGACATAAAAAGACGTCAAATGTAACAGAACATTTAAAAACGTTCTGAAACATTGCCACTCAATATGCTGGAGGGCATATTGCAGTATCGCAATGAATTGTTGAAAGCGTGGTTTCACTGTAACACGTTTTATACTAACAATGATATTTAAGCAGACAATCTGTTCAAGACTTCTGCCTGCTCAATTATTTACAGTCTAAGTCTCATGTATGCCCCACACATTTATTTCTGTGAACAGCAAGTATTTTGCTGTAGAAAGAAGGTGTTTGTAAGCATTGCCACATGGTCCTTGGGATATCTGAGCATAGGAAGACAGTCATTTCTTGATGAAAACAAAGGCAATCCATAGACTGGAGAGAAGCAGTGTTGAGTTCTGTTCATTTGAAATGTTTCATAAATTTTTACATTGCTTTTAACTGAAAATACAGAAGATGTATGGCATAAAAACGATTTATTTTTTATATAATAAAAATTGTCTTCCTAAAAGTTGAAAGTATGCCTCAACAAGCAGAGGTATGTACAGGCACATGCACACCACACACACACACACGCACGCACAGTCCCTCAGCAAAAGGTAGAATATTTACTAGTTGAAGGCATTTTAGGAACTCTGAACAGTCACTCGCTGACCACTAAGCTAACAGAGCAGAGGCTTTAATGGCCGCACACAACAAAATATATAGACTTTATATAATTAGTTTGGAAACTGACCAAATAAACAAACGATATTAGCAACAACAAACCTTTGGGCTTCCAGATTTCTACAGCTTGCCACATTATATTATTTTAAATGTCTAATTTCTAATATAAAAAATTAAAACACACAAAGAAACAGGAAAGTATGGCTCTCACACAAGGGAACAGAAGTCAACAAAAACTGTCCCTGAGGAAGCACAGACATTGGATTACTTAGACAAAGATTTTAAATCAGTTTGAGGAACTAAACTAATTCCTAAAGAATTAGGGAAAGTGTGAGAATGGTGTCTCATCAAATAAAGCATATTAATAAATTAGTAAAAATTATAAAAAATGAATCAAATAAAAATTTTGGAGTTGAACAGTGCAATAACTGAAATAAAAATATTACATAAGGGCTTGATGTCACATTTCAATGGACAGAAGAAAGAATCCATGCACTTGAAGACAAATCAATTAAGATTTTCCAGTTTAAGGAACATGGAGGAAAAAAAGAATGAAGAGAAATAAACAGAGTTCTAGACATCGATGGGACAACATCAATGATACCAAGATAAATATATGGAAATCCCAGGAGGAAAGGAGACAGAGAAAGGAGCAGAAGGAGTATTTGAAAAAATTATTGTTTAAAGCTTTCTCACTTTATTTTTTTAATGTTTATATATTTATATCGAGAGAGAGTGAGATAGAGCACAAGCAGGGGAGGGCCAGAGATAGAGGGAGAGAAAGAATGCCAAGCAGGCTCTATGCTGTCAATGGAGAGCCCAAGGTGGGGCTCAGTCCCAAAACCTGTGGGATCATGACCTGAGCTGAGATCAAGAGTCAGATGCTTAACTGACTGAGCCACCCAGGCACCCCAAAACTTCCCTAAGTTAATGAAAAACACTAATCTGCACATTCAGCAAACCCAATAAATGCCAAGTAGAATAAACTCAAAGAGATTAAGAGTTGGGCAAATCATTGTCAAACTGTTGGAAGACAAAGATAAAGGAAGAATCTTGAAAGCACAACAAAAAGTGAGCATGTACGAGGGATCTTTAGTAACAGTAACTTCTGACTTCTAATCAGAACACATGAAGGCCAGAAAGAGTGTAATAATAACACAGTCCAAGTGCTGAAAGAGAAAGACTGTCAACCAAGAATTCTATACCAGCAAAATTATCATACAACAATGAAGAAATTGAAACATTACAAAATAAAAATACTAAAAGCACTAAAGGCAGGCTTTCAAGTTGAAAGAACAGTAGACAGTAATTTGAATCCACATGAAACAATCAAAGCACCAGTGGAGAAAAATATAGAAGTGAATATAAAAGACAGCATACATGCATTTGTTCAATAACTTTTTTCTTCTATTTGATTTAAAAGGCAATTGTATAAAGAACAATCATGTAACTGTGTTCACGGCTTTCAATAGCACAATGAAGTAGGGGACAGATGATGACCATATAATTTATTATCAAAATAAAAGTCGTTTTGAGAGTGACAGAGGACATTATTAATAACTATGTCAGGACAAAAGGCATAAGTCAGAACTGCCTTTTGCTACAGGATGTAGAATCATCCTGCTTTTCAGAGAAATGTTTAGGTATTTTGAACAATTTAGTTTGTATTGTATTTTTGGCTATTATCTCCTAGGGCAAATTAGGCACTATATTTTAACATTTTGATACGATCTGATTATGAAACTTACTTTTAATGATTTAATATAGCCACTACCACCAGTAAATATTTTGTCTGGGATCGTATTGGCTCCATAGACCAATTTGAGGAGAATTATCTTGTGGTTTTCATTATGCAGATTTTGTATATATATTATTAAATGTAGCCCTAAGCACTTCATGCTTTTATGCTATTGTAATCGGTATGTGTTCAATTTGTTTATCGCTAATATAAAGATAGAGTTGATATTTGTTTATTGATCTTATATTCTACAAGTTTGATACATTCACTTATAAGTTCCAGTAATTTTTTTGTAGATTTCATTTTTCCTGTTATGCAAGACTTATATTTTAAAATATCAATGCTTACTGAATGATGAGGACATGGGGAAATTGTACATGGAAATATAAATTATTAACATCTTTTTGGAAAGCATTTCGATTGCATCTACTAAAATTTAAATTAAAATATACATATATTTTTAGCTCAGCAATCTCACTGATGGGAATCTATTTCATAGCCAGTATAAAGATACAGGTACAAAGACGTTAATGATAGCTCTTATTTGTAATGGTAGGAAATGAAGTAGATGTAACCAATAGGTAAGTGGTTAAAAAGTACATCCATCCTGGGGCACCTGGGTGGCTCAGTAGGTTAAGCATCCGACTTTAGCTCAGGTCATGATCTCACAGTCTGTGGATTCAAGCCCCACGTTGGGCTCTGTGCTGAAAGCTCAATGCCTAGAGCCTGCTTCAGATCCTGTGTCTCCCTCTCTCTCTGCCCCTCCCCTGCTCGTGCTCTGTCTTTCTCTCTTAAAGATAAAATAAAGACATAAAAAAGAAATTAAAAAAAAAAGAAGTACATCCATCCTTTGCTTAAGTCAATTTGAGTAGGTTTCTCTAACAGGAAAAGCCTATTTCAGCAAAAGCCTATTTTCAGTATATATATATATGTTTATATATATATATACTATATATTTGCCGAAACTCTTCTAAAGATTTATTACTGTTCAGTAAAACCGTATTTATTCTTTATTCTTTCTAAAGCTTTGTCTTGCTCTGAGGATAGGTATCCATAGTCTGGAAAACGAGTATTTGTTCCTTTTGAATTTGCATAATGGACATGCAGCTACCTAATTTTTTATTGAATTGCCATTGAATTTTTTAACTTACTCAAAAATGTACTCAAACACAGCAATGTATTTACTTAACCTACTTACTTTTTTTTTTTTTTCACTCTGGCTTCTAGCTCTCCTTCATTATCACTTTCTTAAATAGAAAAACACACAAAACAAAGAAAACTTTATTCTGATGTTAGATTAACATGGTTTTCACATATTTCCCTTTACTACATCCATGCATACCTTTAGTGTTGGATGCAATCAGAAACTATTCATTAGTATCATGTTAGATGTCTATTTTTATTGCTACATAGACTTTTTTACCCTTTGAAGAAATATACAAATACTTTTCTCATAAAAGTGAAAGTAAAGAAGCAAAAAGATGTTATGATCAGACCTTCTGCAGGACCATCCAGAGACTAGCAGGGTTATCTTTTGAGGCTTGACATACAATAGGGATGATTTAGAGCAGATTCTTGGAACAACTACTATCTGCAGGACCTAGTAGAGAGAAAAAAATGCAAAGACATAAAGAAACTCAAAAGAAAGCCACTTTTGCATAGTCATTAACTGCAGAGAATATGGTTTATGCTCTTATAAAGAAATCATTTGAAATATTAAATGAAGAGGGGGAGTCTGAAACAGGGACAAATGCTTCAAATGGGGGCTCTGAGCCTGGCCTTGTCAGGCTTAGAGAGGGACACACAGCATGTACTGGGGGAAACATGCTGATTATTTCTTTTTCTGTTTTTTGAAAAGCTATAATGTTAATAAAACCTCTTTTTACTTTTTTCTTTATCTACTACCCTCTTGCCTGAAATATCCTTTTTCTGCTATAGTGTCTTGAATTACTACAATTGAATCAGTTGTCAGAGTATTGTATTTCCTCATCTTTTGCCAGGAACCAAAGATTTCATGTAAGAATAGACTGAAAATTGATGGTAGGATCATTCTTCAGAGATAAATAACTTTTCCTTCAGCAATCCGAAACGACAAGGTGTTCCCACGAGTGCATAAAATTCTTAGAATTCTTTATTGGGCTAATAATACTCGAGGTGACCCTTTGGTCTAATTACCAAAGATGTTAACTTGCTTCCTGCTGTGGAGGAAATATACAATAGTAGTCATATTGAGAGTTTCCATGCATTTGATGAGTATAACCAGAAAATTTTAATAAGTATGCTGGCTTAAAATGAACATTTCCTTCAACAGTTTGAAGGTTTTATTTATAGCTGCTCAATCCTTCATCTATTCCAAAGAAGTGCCAAATAAATGTGTACTGAATATCAACACATTTTACCTACAATAGCATAGCCATAAAAACATTAGAAGTAGCACTTAGAGTGTTAGGCAAATTTGGGAAACTGTAAATTGGTGAAAAATGGTAAGAAGGAAGGAAGGATGGAAGAAAGAAAGGGAGGGAAGGAAGGAGGGAGGAAGGAATAAACAGCAGTTTCTGAAATTCAGCCTTGACTCTACCTACTCTGTTGAGAATGAACTATATGCTACAAATTTAAAGCATGGTCTTCAAGAAAAGATCAAAATTAGTGAAAAATCTTGTAAACATCGTGGAGATGCTATAATCATCAAAAGAAGTGGGAGTAAAATCAATGTAACCATAGAGAGAACTTTTAATAAAAATTATATGTAGGAAATTTCACTGAGAAAACCTAAAAATGAGCAAGAATCTATGTGATTGACCCTGGATTGTCAGGGCAAAGATTATCCAGGATGAACAGGAGGTAGAGGCTGATGATTACAACATTTTTAAAATGGCAACACTGATATATGACTTTGAGTCAAACTTGGAAGCCTCCCTCCTCTACAAATAGACAGGCTAGGCTTTAAGATTACTTTCAATTAATGTAAGAATTGAATCAAATTGCCTTCAAATGTAAACTCCACAGAGGAATTTTTTTTTTTTTTTGGTAGATGATCTACATAAAAAGAAATGTACCTTTCTACAGTCCAATGCTGGAGGGGAAATCAACAACATACATTGTTAGTGTATACACAACTTCATTCATTTAATGGGCTAATGTTCATTTAAATGTTTTGAATACTTTAAAAATTAACCTCTTGGCTTAGGCCTGAGTGTCCCTAGCCAACTTCAGAAGATCTACTTTACCCTTTCTTGGGGCCAGCTGGGGAGCCCCTCAGCAGGGGCAGTTGGGATGACATGTGTTGTCATTTCCTCTTTCCTACCCCCGCACATTTTTTGCAGGCATTCTCCACAGCTGAAGACAGACAGAAGGATGTACTTGATGGACTTTTTCTAGGGATACTCCTATCATGTTCACCTAATCGAGGCCAATGCTTTAACGTGTTTCTGTGTATGTAATCATACCACAGAAAAACAAATTCAACTTCTTTTACACAAGGTACTTCTTCTAATGCTTTTTCTCTTTTTGTTTATATAAGTATTTTCTCTAGATTGACTAGGTTCTAAATTAATTATGAATCTGGTAAAGGCTCTGAAATTTGTGTTTCTATATTATACACTTTGTGTCTGTTACTACCGTTGTGGGTCTGTATTCTGGATTTTCAAGTCTCAAAGATAACCACAGTGTCAATACAAGTGTCTCTGACTAGAATTTTCCATCAGCAGGAAGTCAGCACAGATAATGTTTGTTTGAATATCCCAACTTTCAGAAACTCTTAAAGATCTTTATATTCAAATGCTGCATAAAAAAAAAGAATGACACTTATTTTTACTTCACTCCAGCCACATCTGGAAGAAGATAAGAAAACTTACTCTGAAGTCCATCACTTAAATATCAGTATAGTTACTTTGTTGTTGAAACTAGGGGAAATTAGTCTGAGATCTGGAAAAAGCACTAACTAATGTATTCCAGATTCTTATCTGTGATGATCAGACTAGTGGGAAAAAAAAGGACCAAAATCCGAGAAACAAAAATGCTGTTTTAGCATAATAAAAAGAGCATATGGTTTAGAGCCACACATAGGAACACATCCCTGGGTAAGTGCATTTTGTTAAGCGAGAGACATCATTACACTTCAGTTTCTTCTATAAAATGGAAATGATAACGCCTTCATGGAATTGCTACAGGGATTACCACATTATGGGTGAACTCCCAGACTTGGCCCACAGACTGGATATATTGGTACTTTTAGTGTTAGAAAAGCCTTTTCCTGTCCATGATATTGACAGAGGTTAAGAACTAAACCAGGGTATTTATGATCATTGGGTAGAAAGACTTGGACTTCTATAGTGATGTCATGGTCATAGGAATTAAAAAAAACTTATGCATTCATTTGAGACTCAATGAAAATGAAAGAGCTGGAGGTGCTCAGAGCTAATCAGAAAAGCCATGATTGAATTAACACGGCTGGACCAGATCAAGGACAACTATCTCCTTCCCCTTCCCAACCCATAAATCCTAGAACCCCATACCTTTTTGTGTGCTTTGTACCTTCATGTTTGAAGGGAGCAAGGATCTCCCCAAACAGGACCCGGTGAGCGTATTACCAGTGATTTTCACCAAATAATACCTGTGTCTTTCCTCCTTTCCATGCCTTCCTTCCCTTTCACCATCAAAAAAGAAACACCTTTGATATATATTATGATTCTGTTTTATTTTTTTAAGCAAAAGACATTCAGCTGACATTCCACTTACAAGTGGATTCAAAACCTAAGTTCCACTACTTTAAAAAATGATCGTTTGATTGTGGTTTTTTTCCTTGAGGGAGTTTAACCTTTGTGAACCATATGGCAAAGGGACAAGACAGAACATGAGTCACAGCACACATGGGAACAAACAGCCACACAGCCAGACACGAAGACAGATAGCGTCACAACAACTCCAGAGACTGGCAGTTTCTAAAGTAGAATTTTTTTTTTTTGTAGTAGGCAAACCACAGTTACTTGTGTGGTTCATGTGTAGCTAAAGGCCAAGGCTCTTCTATCACATGATCTCAAACAGAGCTGGCGTTCTTCCAGTGAACAGGTGCTAACGGTCCCTGAAAACTAGTTTTTAAAAGAGAGTACCCAGGAGTCAAAAAGACACCATCAGCTGTCATCCCAGGGAGATACGCTTTGAAATTGAAAGAAAACCAGGTTTCCCAGAAAACTGCCATCAAAGTTGAACAGAGATTTCAGTACATGAGCAGGACACAATTTACCCATCATTTCTCTTTACTGACTACCTACTGTGTGCTAAGTACTATTCATCTCCCTATTTTTGTCTATTTAAACCTTGCTGTTCTTTTAAAGCGTTATGAATCATCACTTACAAAAGCCTTTCCTTCTTTTTCTGAATAGGTCAAATCCTTTTAGACAGGCTGGTAAGACTATACATCTCTCCTTCACAGCTCTTATAGCATCTGAATTTTACATTTATTTATTTATTTTCTTTTTTGATTAACATTAGTCAAGAATGAATGAATGAATGAATGAATGAATGAATGAATAGCAGTTTTTGGCACAAGTAGGTATTCAAAGACCTTCCATTTAATTAACTATAACTTAAATGTATGAAACAAGACCTCTGTAAAAAATCTTAAGGTTGAGAACATTTATAAGAGGCACAAGATTGAGGCAGTAAATGGGGGCAGATATGACAATACAGTCTTTGATGTTGATAGAAAGGCAAACTGGAAAATATTCACCCTTCAGAAGCTCAAACCCACCCACACTGGAAATTGTCACTAACGTCCTCTCACCTAGGAATAACACATGCCCCCACTTGCGAAGCTTGTCTTGTTCTTTTAATCTTATATAGAAAGAGGTCAAGGGGCAGAGAAAGGACAACATAGTTCTATATAGTTCTAGATATCTATATCTGTATATGTGTATATATAACATAGTTGAAATATGTTTGAACTTAACAAAAAATGCTGAACTAATTTAGGCACAAAACAGTGAGAAGTTTTGTGGCTCAGATTTTTAATGGTCTATTATACCTCTGATATTGTAAATATTTTTCAGGAAAGCCTCTTGGCTTTGAAATATTTAATATCCATTCTGAGGGATTGGGCAAATTTTCCTTCATCTGGTTGGCTTGTAATAAGATCTGTATATTTCTCAATTATAAAATAGACCAGCTGCATCTACTTTGGAATAGCTTCCATTTTTGGGTTTCATTAAATATCAATTGTTGCTTTGCAAGAAAATATGGAGCTATGGCCATTTCTCAAAAGATGAATTCCTGCTTTACCAACATGGTAAGCAGAATAATGGCCTCCACAGATGTCCAAGTCCTAATTTCTGGGATCTGTATGTTAGTTTGCATGGGAAAAGGGGGACTTTACAGGCACAGAGACATAAAGATTAAGGTGAAGGAGCTTGAGATAGGAAGATTATCTACATAGTTCCAACCGAATCACATGAGACTTTAAAAGCAGGAAATTTTCCCAGCTAAGCTTAGTGTCAGAGGGAGATGTATGGAATATTGAAGATAGAGATTTGTGATCTGAGGAGTCAACTCCCTGTTACCAGTGTTAAAGATGAAGGAAGAGGGCCATGAGCCAAGGAATGTGAGTAACCCCTGGAAACTGGCAACAGGTTCTCCCCTAGAGTCTCCAGAAAGGAGTATAACCTTACAAACACCTTAACTTTAGCCCAATAAAAATCTGTTTCAGACTTCTGATCTACAGAACTGTAAGGTAATGAATTTGAGTTATTTGAAATCACTAAGTTTGTGTAAACTTGTTATGGAAGCAATAGAAAACAAATACAGCTAGTATCAAATGCCTGCTCACCTGTTTTGTTTACATTCCTTTTTTTGGGGGGGTACCTACTTACCTACCTTTACTTTCAATGACAAATAATACCATATACTTTTAAAAGATATATGACAATAAGAATCAATACAGGTAGTATCAGTAATTCATGTAATTAAATTGAATTGGCCAGGGGTGCCTAGGTGGCTCAGTTGGTTAAGTGTCAGGCTTCGACTCAGGTCATGATCTCAAGGTTCATGAGTTTGAGCCCTGCATCAGGCTCCGTGCTGATAGCTAGCTCAGAGCCTGGAGTCTGTTTTCAGATTCTGTGTCTCCTTCTCTCTATGACCCTCCCCTGCTTGCACTCTCTCTCTGTCTCTCAAAAATAAATAAAAAACATTAAAAAAAATTTTTTAATTGAATTGGCCATAATACAAACAAGTATGACTAAGTTCATTCATGCACTGGCAATAACAACGGCATCACAACTGCCTCCTCACTGACAGTGAGACAGAACTGTAAGATGCACTACAACTTCAGAAATGTTCTAATGGAACAAATAGAAGCTATGAAATATGGCGGGTAGGGATTATGCTCTTCAGTTCTTCACAGTCCCTCCTGTTCCTCACCACCAACTCCTTATGCTCACTGGCATTGCTTGTCTGGCCTTTGAGACTTTGGTGTCACCTTTCCAGGTCTTCTTTGATGGACTGGAAAAGTGGTTCTAAACCTAACTGCTGTTTCTCTTCTCCTCCCATCAGTTTTATAAACAACCACATGGCCAATTTCTTTTTAAAGTCATATCTATGTCTTTCTTCCTTGACAGGCAACTTCAAATCTTTAATTGTTCTAAATTTTGACTGAAAAAGCATAAACCCTTTACTGTGGCATCCAAGGCCCATAACAACATGGTGCTCTACCAAGATACATGTAAACTCAGCATGTATATACCAAAAGCATTCTCCTGGTCTCGCTTTTCTCCTCTACACATAACTGAGTGCTAAGATTTTCTTAGAATTGAGCTGAATTGAACATTCAGCCACTCCATGAGACCTTTATCAACCAACACAGTTCTTGATCACCCCCTCTGACTCCTTGTATCAAGTGTCCGAGTTTCCCAAATTTTTTAACATATCTAGCATCATGCCCTAAGTCATATAAGATGTCAGTTGTTAATGGTTATGAAAATGTTCCCAAACTTTTTATTGTTCCTTGACTCTATTTTGCTTACCTCTACATTGGTAATTTACTGCAAGCTGGTGCAGCTGCTCTGGAAATACTGATGCATTTTACTTTACCTGAAACACTTTTTTCTTTTTTTTTCTTTTATAGTTTACTGTCAGGTTGGTTTCCATATAACACCCAGTGCTCATCCCAACAAGTGCCCTCCTCCATGCCCATCACTGCCCTTCCCCTCTCCTCCACCCCCATCAGCCCTCAGTTTGTTCTCAGTAATCAAGAATCTTTCATGGTTTGCCTCCCTCCTTCTCCCCAACTATTTTTCCCCTTCCCCTCTTCCATGGTCCCCTGTTAAGTTTCTCCTGTTCCACATATGAGTGAACATATGGTATTCGGCCTTCTCTGCCTGACTTATTTCACTTAGCATGACACCCTCGAGGTCCATCCATGTTGCTACAAATGGCCAGATTTCATTCTTTCTCATTGCCGTGTAGTATTCCATTGCATATATAAACCACATGTTCTTGATCCATTCATTGTTGATGGACATTTAGGCTCTTTCCATGATTTAGCTATTGTTGAAAGTGCTGCTATGACATTGGGGTACATGTGCCCCTATGCATCAGCACTCCTGTATCACTTGGGTAGATTCCTAGCAGTGCTATTGCTGGGTCCTGGGGGAGTTCTATTGTTAATTTTTTAAGGAACCTCCACACTGTTTTCCAGAGCAGCTGTACCAGTTTACATTCCCACCAACAGTGTAGGAGGGCGCTCATGTCTCCACATCCTCGCCAGCATCTATAGTCTCCTGTTTTGTTCATTTTAACCACTCTGACTGGGGTAAGGTAGTATCTCAGTGTGGTTTTGATTTGTACTTCCTGATGATGAGTGATGCTGAGCATCGTGAAACACATTTTTCTTACGTAAAACCTCCCCAAATCCAGCTCACCTTCAAAGGTCATCTCAAGTGTTCTACCTTGCCTTAAAATGTAACCACTTCAGCTCATGCCATCTGCGCCATTTGAATTGTTAATTAGGACAAGTGAGTCTCTTCTGTGCTCTATTCCTATCCAGTGGTGTGTGTCACTCATAGTTTTTCCCCAAACAAAATTCTGAACTCTTTAAGACAAGAACTCTTATCATACATTTTGGATATTGGAATTCTAATCCTGGCACAAACTTGTGGTGTGGCCTTGGGAAAGTCACTCAATTTCTAAAAGTCTCAAATTTCCTCATTTGCCAAATAGAGCAAAGGTATAAGAAGGAACCTATTGAAGTGCCTGGCACACAGCAAGTCCTCATTAAATGTTTATTGTTTGCATAATATTAGTTTATAAGCTTCTATCCCATCTCATTCCCCGCCACTGTGTCCACATTTACATAAAGGCTACTCGTTAGACTAATTATTTCATCCCTAAACTGGTGTAATTCTAATCTTTGGAACAGTTTGCTGCTTACCACAATGACCACAACTAACGATATGCTGTCCAGAGGAGAGACACTCCCAGAGGTTGGTGCTTTGTTAGGGAGATATTGAAAAAAACATTGTCATCTTTGATCCTGAACCTTATATTTTCCACATATAATAACATCTGCGTCCTTAACAAGAGTTTTGGGAAGTTCAAATGAGATAACTTATGTGAAAGTGTTTTATATGTTTTATAAAGTACTATTAACATAAGTTATTATTATTCCAGTGTCTTTATTTATGATTTTATTTCAAGTAAATAACCTTCCCAAATACAATAAAAGAGGCTACAAACTGTCCTCAAAGATTACTCTTTTATCCATTCATTCTGTCAACAAATATTTACTAATGTTCTATTACAGGCAGAGTAGCCTGCTAGTCACAAAGGGGGATACAAACATGTAATACATCCGCCCTTAAAAAACTTCATATTATCCTTTTTTCCTTCTCACCTTTCACCGTAAGCCATCCTGTTTATCAACTGAACATTTTATGTGTCTGCACATGCGACAGGAGGGGGTGGAGAAGGGACCTGAGTAGGTGACACTGAAGAGGATTCATCTGTAAGAACGACTCGGTTGTACCATGTGAACCACAAGAACTGTATTTATAGTGTAGTGAATCTTCTAGAGATGAAAACTCTCAGCCCCAGAAAGCAATGCCAAATTATGAAAAATCCGGAGGCAGAAAAAAACCACCAAAGGGTATTCTTTAAAAAAAAAAAAAAGTATACCTACTAAAGACTCTGACCACATATCATTATGACTCATAGTAAAATGGTCTTTGGTGATTCACCACGACTTATTTTTTTTGAGCATGATAATTATCTTTACTGCTTAAATTAGGTTTTCTTATTTCCAAAAACAATTTTTTAAAACCTTTGAGGCTTTGTTGGATTTTTATTCCATTGTTTAATGTAAATAAGATTAAATACTCTGCGCCTTTCAAGTCTAACATGAGACTTGGTTACACTTTTGTAATACAGGATGTATTTGAGTTTCCATTCTAGACCATTTTTTGAAAGAATAAAAAGGTTTTTTTTTTAATTGTAAGTTAGCTATAAAGTAGAATTTTAAAATAAAGATTATCACAATGCTATCTCACTGTATTCAAACACTGAGCACTTAAAGATAAGGAAGGAAGAGGGAGAGGGAAAACAATCTATAAGATATTTTTACTGCCTATCCTTAAACAAGTATTAACCTATTTCAAAACCAATATCAGTTTCATACTAAATGAGTTTTGACATGTGCATGATTATGGTTGCATTTTAAGTGAAAATGGCCTGGCCTGGGGCTGAAAATCTTCAGAGATACTAACCACTTCAGATATCCCTACGACATTTGTTCACTAATGAGTGAATTCATCTGGCGGGTAGATCACATGCAATGGGGCTCTCCGTTAAGTAATTGAATTTATATATATTTTAAATGCCTGATAATTTACGAATAAGGAAATAACCTGAAATGCCCTGAAGAATAGCAAAAGTATATTTTCCAAAGACCACTTTACCTCCCAAGGTTGGTCCTTGTTTTCTTTGCACTTCTCTACATCTTTCATGGTACTTGGCACATCATAGTTTGTTGTTTGATATGATTTTATATACATATATGTATATTACATAAATGTGTATATATATTACATATTGCAATGAGTTCATAGAAAAATAAACTATATTGAGAGAGGAAGTGTGCTACATATGTTTTCTACATATGTGTTCTACATATATATTCTAGAAATCCAATCCAACTTAGTGGCAGAAAACTACTTTGCCAAGAATTTCATCGTTTAGTTAATTGGCACTGCTGCTACCTTACGCCATGTGCTTAACCAAGTCACTTACTGCTTTGTTTCCTCATGTTTGTTTAATAATTCTTTCATTAATTATGAAAAAGACTGTCCTTCTGACTTTGTAAATGCTTATTTGTACCTTCCAACTAGGCAGGGATGCAAACTCATTAAAAGGCTGGTGTCCAAGCATATTAAAATACTAAAACAAGACGTACACCAATACCTACTTATATAATCCTGTCAAATTTTAGAAAAGCAGATATTCATATTGTCTCATTACATACCTGAAGCATATTAATTTTTTAACATTTTTATTCATTTTTTGAGAGCCAGAGACAGATTGCAAGCAGGGGAGGGGCAGAAAGGGAGGAAGATACAGAATATGAAGCAAGTTCCAGGCTCTTAGCTGTCAGCACAGAGCCTGATGCAGGGCTTGAACTAACGAACCTCTAGATCATGACCTGAGCCGAAGTCAGCTGCTTAACCGACTGAGCCACCCAGGCGCCCCTCTGAAGCACATTTAAAAGAAACAGTGTCTCAGATATTTAGGAATTATCATGTTATGAGAGCTAATTCTATATCTGACCCTAATTATGATTTTTAGTTCTTTAGTTTTCTCTTAAAACCCTGTATTTAAAGAAAGCTACTGAGAAAAACAATTGACTGGTCCATACTAGTAATAAATCCATGTTTTGAATACAAAACTTTTTCAAATATCTTCAATCTTGCCAGTGAACTGGTGGGTTTGGAAGTATCACTGATCCTATTTTTCACATTGTGTAGTCAAGAAGAGGACCAGGCAGTAAAAAGGCATAGGTTAGTTCAATATATACACAGGGACATTGCTCAAGACAAATAGATGCAACCAGAAGGAATGGCATATGCACAAAATTTGAAGAAGCAGGCAAGTAGTTCTACCAGTGAACACCATTAACATTACATAATTAGGCACCAAAATGCTTGCTTATTAATTCTTTAATAATAACATATCCATACTTTAATAGGTACCAAACACTATTCCAAGCCTATCACTCGTAACTCTTTTAGTCCTCCTAAGATGTTTTGAGTCAGGTATGATTATTGTTCTCATGTTATAGATGAAGAAGCTGGGACTCACAGAAGTCAAAGTCCAAGGCCAGTAAAGCCCAAAGCCTTACAGTCAGTAAGTGAGGGGCCTGGGATCCAAACCCAGCACTCTGGATTTTAAGCTTCCACGGAGCGAAGAGTATTTCCTGCCATAATTAACACGGCATGCGGCATGGAGGGGCATTTATTCAGTATTTGCTGGAGAGAATTGTGACAGCAGTGAAAGGTTTTTGTCAGTATAGTTTACTGAGCTTCTCTCTGCAAGCCACTGCCTCTAAAGCAAACCAAAGCTACAACCTCTAATTGATGTTTAGTGGGGGCAATGGAACTTTAGTGAATGAAATAAGCTGGAAGTATCATTCCAGCTTGCTCTGCAACTCAGCAAGCCCTCAGAACCTCAGTTGCTCTTTTCATCAGGAAAATAGGGATACTTCACACCCTGAGAAAGAAGCTGTGAGCATTAGAGATAATACAGAAAGTGCTGCAGAAAGTAATCTATAGTAATCAAGAGCTTAATAATAATAATGCCTGTAATTATTATGATTATCTCATTAGTTCGAAAGCACAGCACAAGCTGGTGAACAAATGGAACTAGAACCTGGGTCTTCAGATCTCCAATCCAGCCTGTCCAAACGCTCATGTTTATCCTTCTCCTCTATGGTTATTTAGGGGTAAATAACTAACATGCATCAAATATCGCCATCGTACTTTCAACGCACACCATTTTTAAGTTCTGTTTTTAAGCCCAATTGTGAAAATAATTTTGCAATGTTGCAGGAGAACAAAGCAATTTGGCCTTTCTGATTAAGGGACTCTATGAAACTACATCAGGATGAAATTCACTCTGGGAAGCAGATGTTATTATATCAAAACCACAAAATGTTATCAGGGCGGTTCCCTCAGGAGGCACTTACCGGCAAAAACTTCTGACACCATCAAAAAATAGAACATTTTTCTCTATATAACAGTTTACGGTAGAAACTTTAGAAAGTACAAAGGCAAAGAAAAAGAGTCCAAAAAAGTCTCCAGAAATTCCATCACTGAGATAAGTCCAGGCCTGTGGGGGAGAAAATGGAATGGTTCTAAAGTGTATGCAATATTTGTAATTTGCATTTTACTTCTATAATAGAACATTCCTTCATGTCATTAAATATCCTTTATAACGTCACCTTAAAAGGCTATGTGGGAGTTTATTATATGGATACAAAATAAGTTAGTTAACTGAACAAGTAGTCGTTTACAATTTATTTTACTATTATGAGCAATATTGCTATGAAGATTCCTGTGATACAAGTTAAATTGTTAAGATAATATTCTGGAAGTGGAATGCCTGGGTCAAGGTTTTAAATATTTTTAATGCTTGCCAAAATGCTTCTGGCAGTGAATGAACCTTATCAACAATAAATATTATCATTAAAAATAATCTTGGGGCGCCTCGGTGGCTCAGTCGGTTAATTTTGGCTCCCATCATGATTTCATAGTTGGTGAGTTCAAGCCCCACATCAGGCTCTCTGCTGACAGCTCAGAGCCTGGAGCCTACTTCAGATACTATGTCTCCCCCTCTCTGCCCCACCCCTGCTTGTGCTCTGTCTCTCAAAAACGAATAAACGTTAAAAAATTTTTTAAATAATCTTTACACATTTGTTGTTGTTTTCCTTTAAATGACATCTTGCTAGCTTTTTAAAACCTATATTTCTTTGAAATATATTTGTCTTTCATGTGAAATGCCTATTTACACATTCAAGCATTTTTATACCAGACAATTTTTATTATTTATGTCTGTGTAATCTTTGTTATGTAATCATCCTTTACTATAAAAACAGCTATATTTTCATTACTCTGTCTTTTGATTTTTCATTTTTAATGTTTTTACCCAAAAAACCTTCATGTTTTCATTTTTATGTAATTTAATCTGCTATCTTTGGCACCAAACTTAGAAATTCTCATGCTAGCCAGAGGCTGTAAAGATATTAACAGTTATTGTCTGGCACTTAAAGGTTTTATTTTTAACACTTAAGAACATATTATCTCTGAGATTTGTTTTTAAACCTTGTGGTAGGTATATACACATACATAGAGGCTCCTATATAAAAGGATATAAATAGTATACATTTTATATTTTCTCCTTCAAATAGCCATTTGCTATAACACCATTATTGAATTACTAGCCTCTCCCCCTTTGACTTGAAATGCCACTTTGTTCAAATATTATATCCTTGTTTCCAGTTGTATTTACAAACTTTTCTAACTGTTGCTCTGTCTGATCATTCCTATACCAATTCCACAATATTTTAATAAAGTGGCCTTACATTGCTTCTTAAAAACTCATAGGACACATCTCTCCCTTTGCTTTTCATTTTCTTTTTTTTTTTTTTTAACATTTTATTTATTTTTGAGAGAGAGAGAGAGACAGAGACAGATACAGAGTGTGAGTGAGAGGAGGGACAGAAAGCGAGGGAGACACAGAATCCTAAGCAGGCTCCAGGCTCCAGCTCAGAGTCTGACTGGGTGGGTAGGGAGGGGCGCGCTTGAATTTACCAACCGTGAGAGCATGACTTGAGCTGAAGTTGACGCCTAACCAACTGAACCACCTAGGTGCCCCTATTTTTCATTTTGTAAAAGTTCTTAACAAGTCTAACTCAGATTTTCTTCCAAATAAATGTAAAATTTATTTTGACATACGTTTACAGCTGAGGGTCCACTTTTTGTCTGTTAGTGGTCTAGTAAGACGTTGTTCTCCAACAGGTTGCTTAAAATTGCAGTATTTTTGACTAGTAGAAGAAAACAAGGTTGTAGATTACAGAGCACAATGCTGGTGAAAGCTGTGACTTATTTCTCCATGACTTGAATTCTAAGGTAGCCCTTAGATGAAGACATACATGAAAACAAGGTGTTGGACCAATTTCCACTTAATGACAACACCTATGTGATTCAATCCCGGCATCGTGGTATGTTTTAAAATAGTGCAATCTGAAGCTAAGAATGATTTTTTTTTTACTTAAAAATTATGAAAGAGACATATGAGTCTATGTTTTTTTCAAGATTCAGATCACATTCACTTTCTTACAGAAAGACTTCGCCACTCTCTCCATGGAGACTCCGTGGAGTCTCTTTACTGAGAACTGCTATCAGACTCTCTCGATATGCACTGCCTTTTACTGTTGAGGGGTCTGTGGGGGGGGGGGGGGGGGTGCCAGATGCATCCAGTCTCCACAGCAGATTGCAAACTATCAACCCCGTGTCCCACACACGATACAGTCAAAATGTCTCCTTTGAGAGCCATTTCTAATCCTGTGATTCCATGTTTTTGTTTTGATTTCCTTGAGATTATTCTACCTACTTAATTGTAGTCATAATTTCATAATCGTTTGGCACTAGTATTTGAGTTCTATAATACTTATTTGATCTAAAAGATCATAGCTTTTATAATTAACCTATAATGATTGGCATTGTGCTGGTGTATAGATCACATAGGGATTTTTACCGTGAAGGTTTATGTTTTAAAGGACTTCTGGGGGGAGGGGAAATTATGGAACGAAGCAGGATTGCAGAGTCTCTCTTCCAAACATGCTAGAAAAAGCAAATCAAACTGAACCATAAGGTTAGAAGCAGGGTGAGTAGGAGGACAAAAATTTTTGATGGGGCACAACATGACATTGCATGGCTTCTAATTCTTCCCTGGACATACTCAGCAAGGAATAAAACTGATGAGCTAAAAATCTTTCAGAGTAAAGTTAGGGTGCCTGCTAGGAGCTCTGGAAGAGTCTAGAGAAATTCCTTAAAAGTAGAAACACCTTCTAATTATATTAGAAGCTTGACTGAGGCAAAGGGCTATCAGAACTTATCACCCTATGGGGTCCTGTGATATCTTAGGATGGAATATGCTTCTGGCTAACTGGAATGGGTTACAGGACATTTCACACCTTAAAAAGACCCTGAAGAATAAGATTTCCCAGCACAGAATGTTAAGTCCAGATTAAGTTCACCCTATTTCTTTTTCCTCACCTCTTTGTTTTTATGCTACAGAAAAAAAAAGTGGCTTGAAAGAATAAAACTACCCTCAAATATTAGCCCAGAGGGGAAATACTAAATAGGTCCTAGAGGTAAGTGGGAGAAAATTAGGCAGAACACACCCACACTACATTACAAAAGGCAGAGTGTTTGAACTAAGCCTTCTAAATAAAACATGTACGGGGGGAAAGAACGTAATGGCAACTATACAAACACAAGATGGAAGGAAGGAAGGAAAGGAAGGAAGGAAGGAAGGAAGGAAGGAAGGAAGGAAGGAAGAAAGAAAGAAAGAAAGAAAGAAAGAAAGAAAGAAAGAAAGAAAAGAAAAGAAGAAAGAAAGAAAGAAAGAAAGAAAGAAAGAAAGAAAGAAAGAAAGAAAGAAAGAAAAAGAAAGAAAGAAAAGAAGAAAAAGGGAGGGAGGAAGGAAGGAAGGGAGGAAGGAAGGAAGGAAGAAAAAGAAATGACATGAGGGAGAAAAGCGATAGAGACTGAGAGGAAGGAAAAGTGTATTAACAGCAAGATTAAGTGAAGAACATTTGTTGAAAAAAAATAACAAAGAGACAGCAGATTTCTCAAGCACTTTATTACATAAAATAAGGTACAAATGTATAGATTTAGGAAAAAGAACAGAAGTTAATAAACCACTGAATGAGATGATAAAGTGATTCTAACAGCAGAGATCCACCAACTACAATTATTTTTGTATGGCCTGCAATTTAAGATTGGTTTTTACATTTGTAAAAGATTGTAAAAACAAAAAAGGAAATATGTGACAGAAATGATACATGGTTCACAAGCCTGAAGTATTTGCTCTCTGATCCTTTACAGAAAAAGTTTGAGCAGCTCTCAAGCAATGAAATAACCTAAGAATAAAACTTATACTATTATAGATTTTAATGTCTGTAGGCCACAATACACAGAATATATTTAAACAAGAATGCATGGATATACATTTGAATATTGAGTTACCTGATATTTGAATGAAAAATGCTTGAAATAGTCCTTGTGAATCCATAAAGATAAAGAAAGAAATTAAAATAATAGGGAAACAGAGGACCAAGAGACTTAGGTAAACTGAATACAGAAATAATTTATCCAACCTACAGATAATTTGGTCTTTGAAATGGTAGCTCAACAAACTTTATGAGTAAAGTTTGTGTGTTTGTTTATTTAATTTAAAGCGAGAGAGCGCAAATGGGGAAGATGGCCAGAAAAAGAGAGAGAGAATCTCAAGCAGGCTCTGTGCTCAGCACTGAACCCAATGAAGGGCTTGATCCTATGACCCTTCTCTAACTGCATGGAGTCCGTTCACATGTTGTCTCAAATTAAGTCATGTAGCTTTAAAAAATGTGTCATCTAACCTAAATTGGAACCAGTCTTAACCACCCTCTTGTGGAAAAAAAAAAAAACCCCTCTGAATTTCATTCAGTTATTCCGTTTTATTTTAGTCTTTTTCCTTGTGTTATATTTAGGTCAAATTAAATATAACATCTCTATTTCTAAAATAGCATGTATAGTATGATCTCAGACTTATTAAATTATTCATGTTCTATATCTCAGTCCTTGCAACTGCAAGTCTATTTATTCGTTCATTCAACCACCTTAAAGATGGTCTCTTAAAGAGAAATGTCTACAAACATATTCACCATATTGCCAGGCAATTAGAAAGCCTGTTGCTTCCTACTTGATAATTTTCTCTATTGCCTACAATTCATATGCATGTTATCACTCAAAAAAAATAAAACTAATACAACCTGAAACTAATGTAATAACATATATCAGCTCAACTTAAATAAAAATTATTCTTTATAACTTTTAACAAAATTTTTAAAAATCATTATCTTTTTCTGACTGATTAACAGATTTCTTTTCTTTTTTAAATTGTGATAGAATGTACATAACATAAAATTTATGGTTTTAATCATACTTAAGTGTACAGCATTAAGTATGTCCACAGTATTGTGCAACCGTATATATACATCTCCGAAACTTTTTCATCATCCTAAACAGAAACTCTGCACATTTAAACAGTAGCTCCCCACTTTCCACTTCTCCAGCCCCTAGTAACAGCTATTGTCTCTATGAATGTGCCTATTCTAGGTCCTCTTTCAAACGGAATCAATCATACAGTATTTGTTCTTTTGTGTCTATCTTGTTTCACTTAGCATAGTATTTTCAGGATTCATCCATATTGTAGCATATACCAATTTCGTTGCTTTTTGAGACTGAATAATATTCCATTGCATAATATATAACATTTCATTTACCCATGTATCTATCTGTTTCAGGGCGTTTAGGTTGTTTCCACCTTTTGGCTATTGTGAATAATGCAATTATGAACATTGGTGTACAAGTCTCTATTAGGGTCCTTGCTTTCAGTTTCTTTGAGCATATACCTAGAAGTGGAATCACATAATAATTTTACTTACTTTTTCTACTTAACATTTTTACCATAATGTTTTCCGCAGTGGTGATTTCATTTTACGTTCCCACTGGCAATGCATGATTCCAATTTGTCCACTTCCTTGACAACAGTTTTTGTTCTTAGTTTTTGATAAAAGCCACATTAATGAGTATGAAGTGATATCTCTTTGTGGTTTTGATTTGCATTTCCCTAATGATTAGCTATGCTGATTATCTTTTTATGTGTTTTTTTGGACATTTGTATATATTCTTTGGAGAACAGTCTATTCAAGTCCTTTGCCCATTTTTGAACTGAGTTGTTTATTTTTTGCTGTTGTTGATAAGTTGGAGGAGTTCTTTATATATTCTGTATAATGGGGCGCCTGGGTGGCTCAGTCAGTAGAGCATCCGACTTCGGCCCAGGTCGTGATCTCACAGTTTGTGGGTTCGAGCCCTGCATTGGGTTCTGTGCTGACAGCTACCTCAGAGCCTGGAGCCTGCTTCCTATTCTGTGTGTCCCTCTCTCTCTGCCGCTCCCCTGCTCATGATCTGTCTCTCTCTGTCTCTCAAAAAAAAAGTTATATATTCTATATATTAATTCCTTATCAGATACATGATTTGCAAAAGTTTTCCGTACTCTGTGGGTTGCCTTCTCACTCTGTTGTGTTCTTTGATGCATAAAACATTTTAATTTTGATGAAGTCCATTTTATCTATTTTGTTTTTTGTAGCCTATCCATAGGGTGTCCTATATAAAGAGTCATTGCCAAATTCAATGTCATGAAGCTTTTCCTCCCTCTGTTTTCTTCTGTGAGTTTTATATTTTTAATCTCTTATATTTAAGTCTTTCATCCATTTTGAGTGAATTTTTGTATATGATGCAAAGTAAGGGTCTAACTTTTTTCTTTCACATGTGAAGTCATTGCTTTTCAATAAATGTTATTATCCAGCAATGCGACCTCTGACGTGGAAGACTTACCCAGGAGAAAGTGCAAAGCCCTGATGCATTTTTATGACATAGTGACCCAAAGCTGCCCCTGAGCCAGTCTTCCCATCGCCCCCACTCAGCACTTCCTGACGGCTGCTGTAGCCTGGCACCAGGGCCTCTTTTCTTTTCTGAACATCTACAGGCACCTGCTCTTTGAAGTGGGTGTCAGCTGCAGATGTAACACCCATCATCACATGACATCTGTTTTTAGTTAGTGGAAAATGCTACAATACTTCACTTATTTGCCACCCTGCTTGAAAATCCACAAACCAGAATTTCTCACAAGGGATAATTGTTTTTTTCTCAAGTAACTTTTTACATCAAAAGACTGTTTAAGTGTACCATTTTTAAATATTTACTATTTTATTTTATTTTTTTAATGTTTATTTATTTTTGAGAGAGAGCAAGCATGAGTGGTGAATGGGCTGAGAGAAAGAGGGAGACAGAGAATCCAAAGCAGACTCCGTGCTGTCAGCAAAGAGCCAGACATGGGGCTCGAACTCACGGACCAGGAGATCATGACCTGAGCTGAAGTCTGAGCCTTAACTGACTGAGCCACCAAGGCACCTCTAAAATACTATTTTAAATGGAAATAAACAAAATGGCTTATTTTAAAAATAGTATCTTACATGTCAGTTGTCAGACTGGATATATCAAAAATTCTTGGCAACCTTCCAACTGGAAAGTCAGGAGAATGATCAATTAAAAAGTTAGTAGCAGCAAACGCCACACAAACAAAAAGTTACAGGTGAATTAAGATGACAAATATGACCTTTTTGTAAGTATTCCACCATAGTTTGTCTAATTAGTATCAATTGTGTTTTTCTCTGTATAAATTGCACTATAAGTATTAATGTATAATACACTCATCCAGTAATGTTTTAATGGTTTATACTAAGTACTAGTATCATGAAATATTGCTAGATCACTTACTTCTACTTTCAAGACTGCTACAATTATCTGATATAAGAAATGAGCACTCCTAATGAAAGCAGACTACGAGATCTTTAGAATTTCTTAGGACCTACCACCTAGCTCTATAAAATCTGTTTCTCTCATTCCAAACCCTTGATTCTCTATTCTTCTTCCTCAACTCTAATGAGAAACTATAGTGCATACCTTGGGTTGGCTACATAATTTGTGAAGCCTCGTGCAAACTGAAAGTTCTGAGCTCCTTGTCAATAAAAAAACAAAACAATTAAGAACTTGATGGCAAGAGCAGAGCTTCAAGCCAAGTTCAGGGACATCTGAGCATGGAGCCCTGTGCAACCACATAGGGTTCACACCTGTGAAGTCAACTTTATGTGTGTTTGTTTCTGTGTTCAACCTCATAGATTTCTGAGGACTCAGTTACAGATACTAATTCTCAGATGCTGCCAAGAATTCATTTTATTTTATTTTTTATTTCTTATTTTTTTGTAACATAATCACCTGTCTCCTCCCTCGGATGTGGTAGCCCCATCTTTTGGTTGCTGAGAGAGCCTTCCACCTTCCATGAAACTAGGCTGCATCTGTCCCCTCTCCAGTCTTGTTTCCAAACATGTATCCAGAACCCACTGTGAATAATACATTCAATGATAACAAATATCTATTGGCTTAGTTTGGGTTGCCCCAAACAGATCCTGAGATAAGAATTTGAGGGCAAATCTTTACCTGAGAGGTGCAAGCTGGTAAAGGAGGGCGAAGGTGATACTGGGAAGGGAAGGTAGTCAATAAGCCAAAGGGGGGAAAGGTCCTTCCTCCATCCCTTTATCCCCACCCCTCCCTCTCCACTGAAAGACAAAGGAGCTATAATATTTATGCAACAAATGCTGAGAATTATCAGTTGAGGGTTTCTCCTTGGAAGGGGGTGGAGTTGTAAATCCTCAAGCTTGATGCTTAGGCAAAATGGCTTTCTATAGTTTCTGGAAAGTGTCCTCTGACTTGAAGATACAGATATTCACAGCTGGAGTTTGGCTTAAATGGTACAAGGGAGGACACTGACAACATCTGCTTTCCTTGAGTGCTTGCTTTTTCCCAGGTACTGTTCTAAGTACTGGGAATAGAGGCCATAAACAAAATCCAAACTCACAAAGTTTTATATTCTGATTGAGGAGATAGACAATAAACAAACACATAATGAAAGATGGTAATTACTACCAAAAAATAAAGCTTATTATGGTCATAGGAAAGGGGAACTAGTATAGAAAGGGTGGTTGAGGAAAGTCTCTCTGTTAGGTCATGTTTGAGCAGTGATCTGAGCAAGTAAGGGAAAAAGCCTAGTGCCTATTGGGGGCAGGGAGCACCAGGCTGGAGGAGGAGTAAGTGCAAAGGCCCTGCGATAAGAGTATATCAGCATGTTCAGAAAAAGAGCAAGGAGGCTAATGTTGCTGGGTAGATTGTAGGGAGAAAGAAAAGACTGGTTGAGTCAGAATAGTAGGTAGAAGTGAAATCATGTGGGGCTTTATAGACCACACAAAGGGTTTGGTATTTCATTTTGTTATGTTGCGTTGCGCTCTGAGATGGAAAGAAATTGGAGGCTGTAAGTAGAGAAAGGATTTGATCTGTGGTGTCACCAATCAGAATTGATAGTTGCCATCCATACTGGTTCTGCTTTTCACCCTGTAATAGTAGGTAGTAATAGATATCTGCTGGCCAAAGTCTGCCTAGCTTTTTTATGCTGCCTGTAATCTAACTTCAGAAACAAAACACTAAAAATAGTAAGGTAAACACATGATCACCCATCCATTCATCCATATGTTGAGAAAACCTTTCAAAGTTGAGTAACTCCTGCTCCTGGGTCCCATCTGGGACAAGCCGCAGTGGGGAAGTGGCAACAGAGAGACACCACCTATTCAGAAGCATGAGGCAGAATGAAGAACAAAGCCAAAGATGTTGGCCAACCTCTCATTTCTCCTTTACATGTCTCCCCCTTTTCTTATCTTTGGATATCTACCATAAAGCGTTCCAACAAAACATCCACCACAGTTCTTGACACAAGAAAATGTTTAACGAATATTGATGAATTATAAAAATCTGTATTAATTTTTAAAGTAATTATGCATTTTTATTTTTCAAATTAAAACATTTAAAAAGTAATATGAAATGCATATTAGCATAAGCAGCAGAATATGTACCAACCCCAACGCCCCCCTCTTCCTGAAATCACATGAAGGGCTTTCTTGTGCCTGAGGAGACTAAGGCTACAGGCCAGGGATCATCATGGTGAGGAAATTAATCTCCCTTTTGCTAGAAGGCTAAACTACTGTGATTGTTGAAAATGGGGGAGAGGAATCATGAAAGAATCTGGGGGGCCTCCTGTTGAATTGAAAAGCATCTGTGAAACGTTGCCTCCTCTAGTGGAGCAAGCCGTGGTCAGGAATAACAAGAATGACTTCCTCCATAAGATCTGCATCCCTACTACCTCACACTGTCACGGGGCAAAATGGGAGAAATGGAAAAATTGACTTCAGCCTTCTGTTCCATCTGTGAGAAGACAGCAGGTAAGTTTAAAGTGTATGCCCTTGAGACAGAGGGTTTTTTTGTTCTGTTTTGTTTTGTTTCTCTGATTTGTAGCATTCTACTGAAGGTGGAAATGCAGAAGAGTCATCTCTACATCACGATAAGAGAGCCTGTTGTGGCCAGCGCCAGTTTTTCCATAGCAAGGGTGGGCACTGGGGGCAGCAGCTCTGGTGAAGGGTAAAGAAGTAGCTCCAGAGACCCTCAGGATAATGTTGCATCTGTGATGCTGGGCAGCTGTCATGGCCAGGACCTAGAAACAGGACTGGAGGGCCTCAGGTGACCCTTCCAAGACTTATATTGAAGGCAGCCACATGGGCAGTGGGGCAGCCAGGATGGCAGCAATGAGAGAGAAGAAGGCGTGGTCTACCTGTTGTTTGGGATTTTTAGAGAAAAATATTTGGAGGACAGCAGTCTCCCAGATAGACTGAAGAATGTGGGGTTAAGAAAAATTTACACTCTGCTCAGAATGACTAGGGAGTCACATGTGGATTGAATATCAAGCCTTGAAGGGCCAGAAAGAGAATAATCCTTCTGAGTTTAAGGCCCAAAATGGTCACCAAGTGCACAGAAGGAGCAATGAAGCTTCCTTTGATCCTCTCAAGAGTCTTCTTTTACCAGTAAAAAGTGAATACACACAGTCTCATCATGAAAAAAAAATTTTTTTTAATCAATAGAGTTTTGATTTTCTTCCATTTATTTTTCTTAATCTCATTCGGAACCTGCAAACTTGGTGTATTTTTCCTGGGTCACAATCTTTCTGGTTTTGCGACCTTTAGCAAACTCTGTTTTGTATAGAAAGCAGACCAGCATGTCTAGTCCTCAAATGGGATCCTAAGTCCTAACTGGGATTCTGAAGATCAAGTTGGAGATCATTCTTTAAGCAAGACTGCAAGCATAGTTTCTTATTTTATATTGTAGTTATATTATGCATGGATTATAACTACTCTCTACCTACAACTATCTATGTTCACATAGGTGTTAAGTTGGAAGTGGAAAGGGAGAGAAAACTTATGATGATAAATAAAATATGTCTTGACAGCTTTTGTAAAGAGTAGAATTTCTACTATTCGTAGCAATAAAATCCTGGCTAGTAATATATTTTAAAAGTCACTAATAAGTAATGTACAAAGATCATTTCTGAAACTACTTTGGCTAAGCTGCATACATAAGTATATAAGTAACAACTCACAATGTCATAGACATTCCGAATTTTCCCTTTTATTTTCACTCTTACAGATAAAAAGCTAAATTATTTTAATGCTATAACAAAAGTCTCTTTTTCTTTTCTATAACAATTTCTAAAAGAAAAAAAATGGAACTCAACAGACCAAAAGAGAAAAAAATCTTCAAATGTAGTCTTCATAATCAAACATCATAATAAAACTTCTTCAGAAAAGCCAACTTTCCTTTAAGTTTACATCATCATTATTTGGAAAAAATCTGAGCAATTAACATTGTCTTTCCATTACATAGCAACAATAAATAAGAATCTTTACACAATGCAAACAAGAAAACATTATCAACCTTTGTCTAATAAAGTGCCGAAAATAACCCAAATATGCGATTGTTAAATTCACTATCTCCACAGTCTTGGAACAATTAACTACGTTGGGAATAAGGAAAGGGGATAAAGGGGAAATACCCTTGATTTCCTTCTCAAAATAATGTGCATGTCATGAAAGATGTAAGAAAACGAAGCAATGTGGTGTACATTGGCTGAACTGTATGTTTCTTTAGCATAGGGCCCATGTCTTATTTAATTTGTTCTTCCTACTTTCTGCCACAGTGCGGTACTCATCATTTGTAGGACAGCAGGTTTCCATTATTGGAGGATTATTTGGCCTGCAAAGAGCTCACTTAACGCAAATATATTTAAAATGGAGAACAAATGTCATGTACTGAGTGAACAAAAAGTTTGATTTTCTTATTTTGAAAAAGGTAACCAAAACTTATAAAACTCAGTATTATCATCTTGTATTTTACGGAAGTTAAAATTGTAGCTATGCAGTAATTATGAGAACAAGGAATGAATTAAACATTGGCTCTTTTTAAGGTGACTTTTCTGATGAAGATAAAAGCTAGCAGGATATACCATTCACTATCTGTTTGATTTTTGCCAAATGATCAAGTAAGAGTCATGAAAAATTATTCAAGAGCACTAATTTTCCAAGATGTTCTCATAATACACTGATATACAAATAAGTCGCTGAAATGCCTATTATGTTATTAGTCCTGTCAATTATTTCTCCTTTGGTTATTCATTGATCTAATTTCACCAAGTCCTCATTTGTTAATAGCTTCATATATAAATTGGAATCTTTTTCCATCACTACTTTCACTGATTTTATCGACTTTTTTGTAAGATTTCCAACTTCACTTCACAATCAGTGTGTATTGTATTTGATTTATATTATTAGATGTTTACAAGATTCAGAGAGTGATTAAGAAACTCCTTACAAAAAAATGTCGATGTGATGGAGAGCTATGCTGATTTAAAGAAAGTGGGTATTCACAGAGACCACATTGGGCTTGATAACTTTAGCATCCCTATGCAATAATCCCTTGTTTTGGAAGGTCCGATACCAAAAACAAAAAAAGAAACCCCATGCCTGTTAAAGTAACAAACAACAATAAGCAAATAATGGAACATATCAAGCACACGGGGATATGGACTAGTTTGCAGAACTTCGTACATATGGGCTAACGTGTGAAAAATTTCAAGACTTAGCTGTTGAACGCTCTTTTATGCTGAAATTTCCTCCTCAACAATGCAGTCACGAAATACGACAAAAAAAAATACCCTGTTGAAATTGTGGACCTCTGGGGGAAAAAAACCACTTTATTTAGCTCTTCTGTAGATTTTACCTTTTAGATCATTCAGTCAAATGAATGCTTTCCTTTTATTATGGTTATTTTCACCCAATGATTAGTCCATTTTCTCTTCATTCTGAAGAAAATACTCTTTAGGAACATTTTGAGTATTTTATTCTACCAGTGGCAGAGCCATCTGGGACTGCCTACTGTTTTAACTACAGCAAATATTTACTCATCTCTGTTTCTCAGAAAGCACTCAGGCTGTTTAGAAATGGATCAAACCATTTGTGTGCTAGCCATAGGTACACTGGGCACGCATAAAACATCAGATTAAAATCTGGAAATCCAATCCTAAAAGAGCATTCTTGATCCATGATGTGCTATGACTCTAAATGATGGCCATTCGTTGCAAGATAAAGAATATAATAGAGAACCTACTAGGAAGAGATGTTCCTGGTTAGACCCCAGGGTAGAGCACAGTAAAAGATGACTTAGATGGTGAGCAAAAGGAATCATCTTTTCTGAACATATTTCTGTAGACAGTATGACCTGCACTGGGTGACAAGGTCCTTATTTGTTGAGGGACTATTATAAGCCCTCAGACTTTTTTAAATGTTTATTTATTTTCTGAGAAAGAGAGTGACAGAGTGTGAGTGAGAGAGGGGCAAAGAGAGAGGGAGACACAGAATCCAAAGCAGACTCCAGGCTGTCAGCACAGAGCCTGACACAGGGCTCAAACCCACGAACCACGAGATCATGACCTGAGCCAAAGTCGAATGCTTAACCAACTGAGTTACCCAAGCGCCCATGTGCCCTCAGATTCTTAATATCCCATCTCAATTAATTAACTACTCAAGTCAAATTATCTCCTACTCTCTATTTTGTTTTTGTTTATATATAACCGCTATTTCATCTGAAATTTGGGTATGTCTCTGTGTCCAGCCTTACTTTTTTCCAAGTAATTTATTAAACTGCTTAATAATATTTATTAACCTTTGCCCATAGATTAAGTTACCATATTAATCATACCTGTATATAAATAATATTAAATTCTGGACTATTGATCTTTATGTCCAGTTGAATATCAATATAATTTGTAAAGCTTTATGTTTTCATATATAGTAATGCAAATTCCAGTAATTGTGATTTTCTCCAATCTTTTATTAAATATTTTCACATATATTTCTCTTTGAAACTTAGAATTAGTTTCCGGAAAAATTTAGAATTAAACTTCATTTAAAATTCTGCTAATATTTTAGTAGGAGTTGCATTAAACATATACATTAATTTGGGTAGAATGAAATTGTTTTTTATAATACTAAATCTTCTCATCTAAGAAGATGGCTTATCTCTCCATGTTTTCAATTCTTCTTTGACAACCTTAGGTTTGAACTATTCTTCATATGGGTCTCACAATTACTATTATAATTATTATCTTAAAATTTTTCTTATTATCGCTATGGTAAGTGGGATTTTTCCTATTCCATTTTCTTATCAGTTAATCTTGTGTCTGGCCCCCTTAATGGACTCTTATATTAGGTCATCTATTGATCTTTTTCAATTTCCTCTATAGGTAATCAGATCTCCATAAGTTGCGATTTTATCTCTTCCCTTTTAACACTTATATTTTCTTTTTATTTTTCTCAGTATATTTTAGGGCCTTTAGTACATACTAAAGGATAACAGTGTAGCAGAAATTCTTGTCTTTGTTGGAATTCTTCCAATGTGTCACCACAAGAATGTTGGCTATAGGTTTTTGGTAAAGACCTAGTTTTTTTTTTTTAATTTCTATATTTATGAGCTTTTGTTTGCTAGCGTTTTTTTTCTTACATCTGTGAGATCACTATATACGTTTTCTCTTTATAGTTTGGGTCTTTCAGCTAAGAGTGTGTTAATAATTCTCCCAAAGGAGTTTATAAGTGACCATCTTCCTTTTTCCACAGCTCTAAGTTCAGGAAAATAACTAGAACAGGATGTATATCTTGACGAGGCGGAGGGGGATAAATAGACTGAATATACCACACTGTCCTATATTGTGACAGGTAGTCTAGTATGCAATGGGGTCTGCCAAGACTGATGATACACGTAACCCTGATGCACAGTTCATCACAAATACGCACTCTGGCCTGTAGAGAATTGCCACAGCCTCGGAAATAATAAGGCTGGGCTTGGAGGGCGTCAGTTGAACTTCTAGACATTCTTGTGTGGCTCTCACACTCTTGGACTTACTATCTGCAGTTGTACATCTGCCAGTGTCCTCTGTCTGTTACTGGAGAATGCTGCTGGCCTCTTTGCTGTGTATCCTGATGGCAATGACTTCCTTCTGTAGCTTCTAGATAAGTAAATTTTCTTGATTTATCAGGAGGTGTCTTTGGTCTTTCAGTCAATTCGATCTTACCATTAACATTTATCAACATGGTGGATGTGAGATCTTTTAATCTAATAAGTTTGCATGAATACATTTTCTAATATTAAGCAAATTTTGCATTGCTAGAACATGTTCTACTAGTTCATGAGATTTTACTTCTTTTCGTATGCTATTAAACCAAATATACTCAAGAATTTATTTAATGATAAGGGTTACTTTTCAATTGTAAAGATGGAAGTTTTCAAAATATGGTGCTGGGAAAAGTGGGTGGTGCATAAAATATATTAAATGGGATTCATCTTTTATACACTGTACATCAAGATACTCTACAAATGTTCCAGTGATTAAATGTAAACTATGACAAAAGAAGGTAAAAGTACAAGAAGGAAATATCTGTGCATTTCTTCATAACTCTGGAGTAGAAAAAAGTCTTAATTTTTTTAAAGATTTTATTTTTAAGTAATCTCTCCACCAAATGTGGGGCTCGAACAACCCCAAGATCAAGAGTTGTATGCCCCACTGACTGAGGCAACCGGTCAACCCAAAAAACATCTTCCTAAACCAAGTCCCCAAATGCAGAAATCAAGAATAAGGAAAAAGTTGATAAAGTAGAAATAGATAAAAATGAAAAAGTCACATATAGCAAAAGACACTATAAGAAAATCTAAAATAAAATGACAAATTGAGACAAAGCACTTGAAAGTCATAGCAGGAGCAATACTTTAAAGGTCCCTATATCCTTTCTCTAATCCTTCATTTAAAAGCCCTCATAAATTGAGAAGAAAAAGATCAACAATCTGAAAGGTAACCTGGATCACAGAAAAGGAAATACAAAAGGTCCTAATGTATGAAAAAATGTTCAACCTTACTCATAACAAGAGCACTGTGCTTTAAAACTGCTCTGAAATAATATTGTTCACCTACCAGATTATCAAAGCTTCCAACAGCAAGTTGGGGAAGAAAGTCTGTTCATGTAATTTGGGTAGGCATGCAAAATAGAGCAAAATTCATTAAGGGTAATTTGGCCAGACCAGGTAAAACTGCAATTTGCATTCCACTTCTGCAAGTTTTCCTACAAATGTACCTGCTTTATATAAAAGGCTGTTTTTACTGGTCTATTCATTGTTATTGTTTATTAGAGGAAAACATTTTAATGAGGCAAAGGGAACTCAAGTGCTTATCAGAAGAGAATTGCCAAAATAAATTATGGTGAATCTAGACAATGGAACACTAGGTTGTTATAAAAGCAAGCGAAGACTTCCTTCTATTGATACGGAAAGATCTCCAGGATACATTGTGAAGTGACAAACAAGCAAGGTGAAGATGAAGTGTATAGTCAGCTATCTAGAAGGCTTTTAATCAGCAATGGAGGTAATCACCGTCACAGCGACGGTTCTCAAAGTGTGGTCTGGGGACCTCAAGATCCTTTCAGGAGTCCATAAGATCAAACTATTTTTGTGATAATACTAAAAAATGCATTTGCTCAGTTTGGGCCACTTCCTAAAATGTATAAAAACATATTATTGAAAACTACAGAAATAAAGGCAGCCTTGGACTTACTGATTCATATTAATGTGGTTGATATTTCCTTTGCTTTGTCACTTACACCTGTGCCATGGTCGGGGGCACTTAGGTCAGGCTGTGAAGAAATGGATAAACACTGCCTAGGAAGTGTAAGGAAATAGACCACAGAGGCAGACCACTTGCTTTCTAAGGCTTGTTCTTTCCACAAAGAAATTTACAAAAAGAAAAAGAGGATTACAAAATGAATAAATATGTCCGTCAAAACTAAATTCTTTCCCTGTTAGACTTCACTGAAAGTAAGGCAGATAAATGAGGTAAGTTCTAGATCATAATAAATAAAAATTTAGATTGGCAATGTATTTCTGTTTAATGAACAAGTATAAGCCTATTAAAAACAGGCTTTGTAGTCATTGCTGAGGACAAGCTGCTCAGTCACAAGGGAAATGGATGAGGGTGGAAAGCCACCTCCATTGTTAAGACAACTCAAAAGTGTATGGCATTTGCTGTTTACAAATGTCTCTACCCTGTATAAAATGTTTCTAAACTGTGTTCTCCAGGGCACACACTGAGTTGTTTTTTCCTGGAGCAGTATTTCATTGACACAACTAACCCACATTCTCTTCTGTGATTTTCCATGTGACTAATGCAGAATGGTTCTGAGGTTATGATTTAGGGGAATATTGGTGGCCATGGAGTGCATTGCGTTGACTCAACCCACATCCTTATTATAAACACACAACTGGATGACCAGCCTCCCTTCTCCTCTTTCTTTTTCATTTTGTTTTTTAAAGATGACCCATTCATTGTAATTGTGTGCTTTCTGCACTAGCTCTTGGACCCACTCCTCCAAAAAATGTTTAGGCCACTGGTTCTTAAGGCTCTTTGCAGACCTCACCCCAAGAGCGGGCTCCAGGTTTCATCACTTCATGCGAACCCAGTCTATCAGCCATTCTCATGTCCTGGCTGCCCAAGGTTACAAAATTGAAGAGATACTGCAGTATACACCCCGAGAATGCTTTCTCCTTCCTGCTCACTTTATTTATTTAATTCACTTAATTTATCCATCTTCTATCATAGTTCTATAAGTAGATCTATATCTATACTTCTATTTACTCACATATACAGTAAAACGAGTGTGTGTGTGTGAGAGAGAGTATGTTTACTTGCAAAATAGTGAAACAACTTGGAGAGTAAATACATTTCAAACTCAGAAATTAATACATAACACTCTTCTAAGGGTATATCAAAATAATATATGATTTCTTAATCTAAAAGATAAATATGTGTAATAAAAGCAAAGGCTGGTGTTCCCTAAAACTGAAGCCTCAACTATTTCCTCAGACAGGTAAAATGATTCTACAATCAAGAGGACCTCAGAGTTTGATTTCACTGAAGGTCACAGGTAAGCTTTAAATAATGTTCCCATTTCCAGCATCATTCCATTTTCAGCTCCTCTGTGGCATCTAGGATTTAGTATTCTTTCCAGAACTTCTTTTTAGACATAGATTTTTTTCTTGCTGACATAGTTTTTAAAAAGGTATTCAAACTGCCACCAGATCTTGAATATTTGTCTGAAGGGCTAAGTCAAGACTGAGTTTATAATCTGTAACCTGAAGATGGAAGTTTCTGAATGACACTGACATTTGCTGGAGGCAAGCTAATTCTCATGATGAATGTGAACGCCTCATTTACAAAATGTGTCAATTGATTATAGAGAATCCAAAAAAATGCAAGAACAAGAAAAAATAAGCCAAAAATAAAATCATCAACTGTGCTGAAGCTTACTTAATCTCATATGGCAATCTTTCCTCTTAATCAGATGTTATCCTGGAATCTTCATGTCCCCAGTTTGTTCCTACTATCTTTGGATGTCACCTTCTCCAGCAAGCATTCTGTAAATCCTCTATGTTCAGGGGAAAACAGGGTGACTCCAGGGTTCCTTTTCTTTTTAGCCCTTCCTTACTCATCAGTAAGCTGAAGGTAGAGAGTGTTGGCAGAATGTATGCATATCAAGAAGTGAAATGAAAACAGTTGAGTTAATTCTGTGAAACCTTTCCACTGTTCTGGGAAGAGTGAAAAGCATACGTCTGAACTACAAAATATGAATTGTGTAATTTCAGTAATCCCACATATGAAGTCAGTGCTCTTATATTTGCATTTAAGTCTGGTGGTGCACAAAATAAAAATGAGCAGCAAGATTCATGCTAACAATTTCAAATCTATTTTTCATTACTTAAAATGACATTAAATAGGAAATAAAAAACATCACAAGTGAAAAGAGAGACCCTAGGGGAAAAAAAAGAAAAAGATATAGCCCTTTAACAGCACCTTTTTTTCTGCCTTTTTAAACAAGAGTTTCTGAATTTGCATTTTGTACCAGGCCACACAGAATGTGTGGCTTTGATTATAATGCATCACACAGGCTCCTTTGAAGTCTCAAAAAGTTCATTTTCTTCCAGAACGTCTACTCTATAGATACATAGATGTCATTCGTGCATCTTGTTAAAGCAGCCACTGTGTGAGGATGTCTGAAGTATGAATACTTGGTACAACACGTCCTTAGCATTTGCTTCCCAATATCCGTTGCCTTCGTGTTGTTTATAATTTGAAGCCTAACAGGTTTGAATTTCTTCCCAATACTGCACGTGTGCTGGGCTTGCTCGGGGGCTCCAGAGCGTTTCATCACCAGCATGCCCTGCACTTGATGACCTTTAGGGGAAGATCAAGTGGTTCCTCTGTTCTTCACACTAGGGAAGGAAAGACCTGCTTGTAAAATGCAACAAATGTTTCCTGGATTGAAGCCAATTTACTTTTTATCTTCATTTGATCTTTATTTTGACTAATCCTTTTCTTTGTGTGATTTCCTTTTGTTGATACGCCAACATTCTGCCAACTTGTTTCCTTTCTCAAAAAACCCCTCATTCCTATGAAGTTTAATTTAGTATCCAGACTTGCTTGCCAAAGTAGATTAAATCCCCTCTGCCCTAGCACCAACACCTCATCAGGTCAGAAGCATATCTCGTAAGATATGTTGGCAGTGGCTCATCTATATGCTTGCTGTGCCTTTTCCTTTTAAGGACTGTCATATACTGGTCATTTATGAATATGTTTAAAGGGGGTGAGGGAAAACCCAGGATTCTCTTTCCACTTATTCATTCTTACAAGAGAATATTTTCATCTCACTGTGGTCCAATCTATACAGCACCAACTATCTAGGTAATGCAGATAACACATTCAGCCTTAATTTGAATTGCCCAGGTAACCTGAATCGTCCAAGATGCCTATAATCCCAGTTCAGGAATGTGATTGATCCATTCCATAGCCTAGTTTGGAGATTGTGCTTGGCAATCTGGCCTTATGACAATCTGTACATTTGCCTTATTGCAGGTAATCTGTCAGGAAAACCAAAGTCCTTTTGCAAAGCTTTACTAAACTCTACATATGCTAAGAGAACTCTTCTTTTTCCAGATGAAACTCTTCAGAGGTTTGGGCCAAGCAAACTAATGCACCAATTATTACTGTTAGCTCAGCACTTTCAACATGCAAGTTTGCTCCCAAAAACCTCCCTTTGAGCCTGAGTTTGCAAGAGGTTCAGATCTCCTGAGTTTCACTTTGAGTGTCAAGTTCAAGCAGAACCCAAAAGAACACTCAAATCAAAACCCACTTTGGACCCTTTGAGTTTCACCTGGCTTTTACCTGAAAGAACTACCTAGTGCTCCCTTGAAGCTTGGCCCAACTTTGCATGCAATTCAACTAAAATCCAATTCAGCACTGCAGAAAGGTTTGCAAACCTCCATAAAATAGACTGCGAAGCTAGGACTGCCTTTGGGTATCCAAGGAGGTTTATCAAGGTTTTTCATAAATTTAACTTCAACAGGACTATTAGGACCTGGTGAAGAATCTATATGTTACAATAAACTATACTTCACCTCCAGGAAATCTATGAATCACATACAATTGGCCCCGAAGAATGGGTTACCTCTGCTTTTTAAAATTAGTTTTCACCTCCATAGACTCTTTGAAAGAGGAGGGACTCTGGATAATTGGTGAGAAAGTCAGTGACTATCACTACATGCCATTTTCACCCCTGCCCGCCCCCCCCCCCACCCTCCATCGCAAAGTCCACAAGCTCAGACATGTTATTAAGCATTGGCTATAAAGTGGCCCCAGAAATCTACACATTTCTAATGGCGAACAGTTGAGATAATCCAATATCTTAACACAACACAATGGGTTGGAACGACCTGTCACAGAAGACAAACTTCCACTTTTCTAATGAAGATAAAACTGCACTTATTCTTTTCTTTGTCCTTTCAGCAAAGTTTCTTCCCCGTTTCAACTCTGCTTTACCCCCACCCTCTCCTCTCGCCACAAAGCCCTACTTGTGTTCTCCTGATAATCTAACCATGTACCCCTTTCCTGTTCTTCATTTTACATTACCGGCCCCTCATCCCGCCTCCATCTCCTTTTCTCCCAAGCTCCCCGATGGGACTTTATGACTGGTTTTCGGCTGTTGCTACTTTACGACAGTGTTGTAAACCGATAGCCCCTTCTGCTATTCCTGAGCCTAAGGGAGACTTCGTGCTTCCAAGCCTGCCCTTGTTCTCAGAGCTGGCATCCTGGGAACGTCTGAGAGGGTTGGTTGCCGGGCTTCTTGGAGTTTGCCTGTCAGTGAAATAGGGATACTTACACCTACCAGGACTAGGGGCGCCTGGCTGGCTCAGTCTGTTAAGCATCTACTCTTGATTTCTGCTCAGGTCATGATCTCACTGTTGGTGGATGGAGCCCCGTATCGAGCTCCAGGCTCACAGAGTGGAGCCTGCTTGGGACTCTTCCTCTCTCTCTTGCCCTTCCCTGCTTGTGCTCTGTTTCTCTCTCTCTCTCTCTCTCTCTCTCTCTCTCTCTCTCTCTCTCTCTCTCTCTCTTTCTCTCTCTCTCTCTTTCTCAAAAGGAATAAACATTTCTTATTTTTAAAAATGTACTTTATGGTTTAAAAAAAATGCAGAAAATACTGCATCTTACATCTTAAGCTTAAGCAAAGATGACTTAGTGGGAACTTAGAACATTTCTTATTTTTAGCTTCCTCCTGCAGTGTAACCTCTCTGTCCAGTGTTCTAGTGTTTTTGCACAGAGGACAAACACCAGACTCAAAGAAGTTTCCTGTTTTCCCATGTGGGACTCATCTTCCAAAATGCTCATTTTGCTAGAGCCAGGGTGATCTCTACTATCTGCTTGACTCTGATCACTTGTCTACTAAGGAGAATCTTACTAAAATTAATATAACTCATGCCTATGTATTACTTTGCAAATAAAAATATTCATTGTTAAATATTATCAGAAAATGAAACCAAATTAAAACTTAACAGTGCTTACAACTGTAAACATACTTTATTTAGTGACACTATCACTATTATTAACATACAAGCATTAAAATTCAAAGAATTTGGCTCAGTTCTTTAGGGTTGGAGTGACAAAAACACGTAAGAATGTGTGTCAGTCATATGAAGAGCTATTATTTTTTATTGATTCATTTGTATTGATCGTTTTTGTCTGTCAGTCATATGAAGAGCCATTATTTTTTATTGATTCATTTGTATTGGTCTACAGTTGACACACACTGTTACGTTAGTTTTATTTAGGTGTATAACATAGTCATTACACCCTCTATACATCCTGCTATGCCACCTCAGGTGTAGCTGCCATTTGTCACCATGCAATGCTGTTTCAATATCACTGACTACAGTCCCTCTTCTGTACCTTCTATCCCCTAAGTTACCACTCCACAACAGGAATCCTGTTAATTTCCACTCACTTTCACTCATTTTGCCAATGCCCCCCCCAACCCCTCTGCCCTCTGGCAGCCACCAATTTATTCCCCGTGTTTATGGGTCTGGTTCTGCTTTTGTTTGTTTGTCTCTTTGTTTGAAAAGCTTTTCTTTCTAACTAAACAAAGATCTTAATCTGTCTTCTATTTACTTCAACACACACAGCTTTTGAAACATAATTTTTCTGCAGATACATGCACTTTAAGGTAAGCCAGACTCCTCATGGACTTCTCAGTATCTTTCGTGTAGTTTTCCCCACTTGGGTAAACACATACAATGATCAAATAATAATTGGGGGACATGTACTTATCACTCCACTTTTATTGCATCTATCTAAGGCTTAGACTCTAAGCAAGATCAAAATGTCTGAATCAAAATTGAAGAACTCTGCCAATAATCCCATTTTTTTCGTTTAATTTTTTTAAGGACATACTATTTAGAGCCAATGCAACAAGAGGAGTTAATGTCTAGTGCCGTGTGGATTATGCTTCAAAATATCTGTTGGATTTAATTTTGTGTAAAAATTAATTATCTGCTATAGTTTGAAAGAAGCTAGATGAGATGTTAAATAATATTTGCTTTCTTAGATTCAGTGGAATTCACAGTCGAAAAGTTACCTCAAGAAAAACTGTCATATGTGAAAAGAGGAAGGGCCTGTTGTGCTCAGCTTTATTATTATGATTAGGACCTAATAAATGTTTGTTGAATGAATGAAGAAATGGCATAATAAATTAAGAGCTGAACCATTCAGTCTAGGAAATTAGGCTGACCAAGCAAATATCAGGGAAGGAGTAAGCTGGAGAAATGGGTGTGCACACTTCGATGCAGGTTGGGCAGGCCCACTGTGGGGCTCCCCACGGGACAGCTAGATAGAAGCATGACACTGAAAGTGAGACAGACCAGAGCCCAACTGTCTGCAAGAAAGATCTAAAAGTAAGAAAGAGACAGACACATTCAGATGGAAAGTATAAACGGGTAGAGCTAGGAGCAGGATAGCAAATGCAAGAGTAAATCAAGAGCTAAAAGCTATGCTGGAACTAACTGAATCCTTCTAGAAATAGAGCAGGCAAGAACAGAAAGATCACCTGAATAAATACTTTAGCCTTAGTCAGTTAGTCTAATAGACAGCCGTTTGCATTTTGTTTTGTTTTTGTTTTTGCTTTTAAGTTTTTGTTGTAATTCCAGTAGGTTAACATAGTGTTATATTCATTTTAGGTGTATGATATAGTGTTTCAACAATTTCATACTGCAGTTTGCAATTTGAATTTACAAGCTTCCATAAAATTGCCCAGATGGAAGTAAATAACGGAGTGAAAAAGTCTAGGTGAAAGAGTGGAGGGAAGAGAGGAATGAAGAGATAAATACCGGAAAGAAAAAGATAAAGTAAAGGAAGATGACAATACAAAAGGAAAAACAAAGAAACAAGGGAAGGTAAAAATGAAGGAAGGAGACAAAGACAGGGAGATGAGAGGGAAGGAAATTACAAGGATTGGGAGGAATTTTGACTATTTCTCCACTGGTCTTACAGACATAATAGTCCTTAGGCTCATTTATTCACACCGATTTCCCAGTGTACCCAACCAGGCATCTTTGAGGTTTGCAACTTTGGCACAGAAATGGCTCTCCAGTCTCAGAAGATAGCTCTGAAATAAATATGAGGGATGTTTCATTATAACCACAAATCCGTAAGAGCGAAATTCAAAGAGAAAGGAAAACGAAAATATTGTATTTTGTTTGAAAACGTTTGTCCTGAGGTTGTTACCCAGTTATGATTCATTTTACCCAGGAAGGAAAGTTAGGGGTACCCCTTTTATGAATCAAAATCTTTTTCTTGTGGATTTCTTTGTTTTGAATATTTTATTTCTTGATTTGTTAAACAACATTAATGTCAAGTGACATAACAAATGGAAAAATGGTTGAAACCATCTCCACAAAATTAAAGTTGAACACAGGAGCATCAATCCTGCAGGGTATACTTGATAAAGATGACTTACATTTTTGTCTTCTCTAATTAATAAGTGTTAATTGGTAGCCAGGAACAATAAATTGCTTTTAATATTATAACAAGTTCTTTATTCATTCTAGATTTAGAGTTCAGAGTACTGAGTTTCCAGACATCACCCACTACATACACTTGGGAGAGGAAATACTACTTTTATATAACAGAGAGTTAGATCAGGGCCATTATCAGCCCTAACAGCGACCTGGAGTAATATAAATGGGCTAGCAAGGATGTAAGAGAAAATAATGGATTGGAGATCTTAAATGAGATCTCAGGGATAGTTGGGCATATAGTTACCCTGCTTCCACAAGACAGCTCTTGGTGCCACTATCACGAGAAGCCACTATCATTGAAAAGGTCATTGTTCTAGGCCATTAGAACTTACGCTAATAATAATAAAGATAAGAATAATGGCTCACCTTTACTCCATGTGCCAAGAGCTATTCTTAAGACTTACAAATTCATAGTTAATCCTGAGAACAAGTCTAAGTGATGGATACTTATTGTTATTCTCCCCCATTCTGGTGAATTGATGAGCCTAGATTGATTCCTAATAAATCTATTCAAATTCAGGTCCCCAAATCACAACAATTCATAACAAGAGTAGCTATTGGTAATTCAGCAAGGCAGTAAAATGGTATGGTGTGCTCATGTTAAAAGAGTTTAGGTCACATCACACACCCAATCACCAGTGCTATGGATTAGGAACAGAAGCCCTGGGTGCCCGGGTGGCTCAGTCAGTTAAACGTCTGACTCTTATTTCAGCTCAGGTCATGGTCTCACAGTTTGTGACTTTGAGCCCCACATCAGGCTCTCCGTTGTCCATGTGGAGCCTGCTTGGAATTCTCTCTCTCTCCCTCTCTCTCTCTGCCCCTCCCTCATCTAAGAATAAATAAACATAAAACTTTAAAAAATAAAAATAAACAGAAGCCCTTACCAGCCCCTCAACTCTTCCAGCAAAGGCTGTGTCAGCTTCCTCCTAAAATTGGAGGATAATAATGATTACCCACTCACTACATGACTTATTCTAAGAATCAGATGAATTAAATGTAAAGAACTACTTAAACTTTTGTTACCTTAATGATACTAAACATGAGCATATCAGATAATGGAAGAAATGGAAGGAAATATATGAACAAATTTTGATTATCTTTTTCAACATTTAATTAATCATGTATTCATTTTTGATAAATGGGATAAGTACTTACCTTGTAACTATAATAATTAATAGAGCCTAAGTTCTCGAAGATGCTGTAGATAATGTGATAGTTATGTATATATTTTTTAAATGTTTGTTTATTCTGAGAGAGAGAGAGAGAGAGAGAGAGAGAGAGAGAGAGAGAGAGAATCCAATGTGGGGCTCCATCCCATGAACTATGAACTTATGACCTCAGCTGAAATCAAGAGTGGGACACTCAACCTACTGAGCCCGCCAAGCACCCCTTTTAAGTATACATTCAAGCAAGACAAACGCCATACTTATTAGCTATGCAACTTTTCAAAATATTCTTAACCTCTTTAGTGTCCTCATCTATAATAATAGTATCTATCTCGTAGCGTTTATCTTACAGGGTTGTTGCGAGGATTAAATGAGTCAACAGAAGGAAATCACTGAGAATTAATATCTGTCATATAAAATACACTATGTGTTTGCAATTATTATGAATTGTAACATTGATTCTGGTAGAGGCAGTTACATTATTATTTTTCTAAATCATTCTCATAATCATGAATTTCAAAGGCATCATTACATAATTATATTCAACTATGCTAGTTACTGTACTGTAACAGCAATAACAGCAACAAAAACTATATTCTCCTAGTCCTTAAGGGCTTTATAGACCCATTGGGATCCAGAGAGGAGAAGGCATGAAACTTCTGGTTACCAAAATAAGTTATTTGAGTACCAAAACAAAAATCTCTGTCTGCTCTGAGGTTCAGTGGAAGGTCACTATGGGTTCTTAATCAGGAGAGATACATGATGGGAATGGTGTTTGAGGAAGAATAATCTGGTAGTAGAATGCTCAAAGACTGAGGATTTCTCTCCTGAATTCCCAGACTGAGTTGGTGGTAACATCATCCATATGGTCACTCAGCCAGAAAATTGGGAGTCCAGTCAATTTCCAAATCCTGTGACCATGAGAGCCTAAAGATCATTGAAAGGCACTTTCCACGCTGAACAAAGTGCCATCGTTCCTGTCAACTAGGACCACACTCTCCATCCTCCCCCTCTCCTCCACAACCATCATTACCAAGCTACTCATCTCTTATCTCTGCTATTATAATTGCTTCCTAGTCACCCTGATGCTTTTGAACTTTTCAAATCAGACTAATTCTTTTTTCAAATAAGTCTCAATTTTAATAAGATCCTCCACATACACATTTGCTACTGAAAATTGAACTAGCACATCAAAAATTTATTACAATTCTAATTTTTGAAAACCAGAAAATCTAGCCTATACGCCCTTCTCTAATTATAATTAGAGCACCAAGCCACCCAATACCTCCTGCGCAAGATACTCGGCTTCCAATTTGATGTTAAGTTTTCTCCTTTTTGTTGTTTGGGGTTTATTTAAAAATGTTTTTATTTTTGAGAGAGATCATGAGTGAGGGAAAGGACAGAGAAAGAGACACACACACACACAGAATCCAAAGCAGACTCTAGGCACCTAGCTGCCAGCACAGAGCCTACTCTGCAGAGTTCTAGTCAGATGCTTAACCCAACTGAGCCACCCAGGAGCCTCATGTTAGGTTAACCCATCTGAATGACTTCAGGCTTCTCAAACACACAAGCAACACTCGAAACCCACTTGGACTTTCTGAGGTCATATCAAAAAGTGGAACTAAAGTATATTGAAGTTATTCAAATGCAAACTACAGGATTCCTCACAAATTACTGGTATCAAGATAGAAAAGACAAGACAGAGCTTATATGATTATCAAAGTATTATACAGTTTGTCTTAACAGAGCAGCTTTCCCAAGCTGCTACATACTGACCCTAAAATTACTAGCAAGAAAAAAAAAAGTATAATAAGGTTTATGTTTACATTGACTCATGTTGTAATTATTCTCCATGCTGGTATACTCAGAAAGATCTCTATGATGCAGGCAATAATGACATCTACATCTAAATCTTTCTACTCTTGATTTATCCATGGAATGCTGGTTGAAGTAACAATGGTTTTTAATAAACCACATCAGGCTTTCCATCCTTGCTTTCTGAGTAGTTAACAAAGTCGTACTCCACCCTTCCTCCTGTGCTGAGTATTCGGTCCAGAAGCCCCTGTGGTTTCTTCTCACTGTCCTGCTGTTCAGGTAGATATTCTGGGAGAGAGGAAGGGAATTTGATACTAGGGTTGAGAGCCAATTTACTTTATTAATACTTAAAGAATACTTTATTAATACTTTGGACTTAGTTTGAGAGGCACCTGAGCCTTCCTGGAATTTTTTTCACTTGTCAAATGAGAAGATTCTGGGCCACAGGATGGGTAAAGCTTTGTTGGCAAATCCATTGAAAGCCTAGTCATAGACCTAAGCGCCTTCTAAATCTTTGGATTCCAGTGGAAGGTGATGCTCAGGACTCAACTAGCTGCAACATAGACTGGAAAGAACAAAATAGCCCAGAAAGAGCAAGACAAACCAAGACTCTAACAAACCGTAGCAAGAGAAAGAACAAAAACCCAGACTAATTGTTACCTAGCATACACCTAAAATGTGTATCTGACCAATCATTCAGTCATTCTCCAGTGCTTATTTAGTGCTTACTCTATATTAGGTCGAGGATAGACAATTATGCAAAAGTCGATCTGGTCTCTGAACATCATAGAGATGCCATAATGACAGTCAGTAACCAAACTATCCTCCCAAACTAATGTTGAGTTTAAAGTAATATTAAATATAACTTTCAATGCTTCAATTGCTTCATATCTGAACAGGAGTAACACAACCTACTTTACAAGGTTGTGATGAGGCTAAAGATTACAGTCATGAAAGGACCACAGAGGAGAGACCTGATAAACATTTACTCTGTTTTTGAAGTTAAATGACAACAGTTGGCCCAGAGGACTACAGATCAGGAAGTCACTGGTAAAGGAGGAGTGGAGATAACGCCACAAAAGTGAAGGAAATCTCCGAGAGAGAGAGAGAGAGAGAGAGAGAGAGAGAGAGAGAGAGAGAGAGGCACCAGCTCTAAGTAAAGGGGGAGGGGAGAAGAGGAGCCACAGGAAGGAGACTAAGAATTTGTAAGAGGGAGACTAGAAAAACTAGGTTCTACTGTTATTAGATATTAAATGACTTTATGGGAAAGATTTACAAATTGTTTTGCATTTGTCTTAGTTTTACAAATATCTGCTCTCACAGATAGTAAGAATCACCAGGTGACAATATGAAGGACAAAGATGTCAATATCTTAAATTACATCAAGAAAGTATCAACACTTAGTGGGTCTACCAGATGTTGCCTTTAGTCAACTATTATTCAACTCAGACAAATTGGGAAGGACACCAGTCTAAACTGTTGAAAACTATGAATTACATTCTTTAAATAAATGCAATTTTATTGTGTCATATCTGTACAATGATGTCCTGTTAGGCCAAAAAGGGTACTGGCAAGTGGATAGTTTATAAAAGTATTTTACACGTTTTTCCTAAATGACAGAAAATGGTTAATATATGAATCGACAGGACATACATAGATAATATCAGACAACAGACAGGTGTCCTCTGCTTTTTAAAAGTTCCTGTTATGCCACCTCACTTTTATGAAAGTCCTACATTGGCACCTATTTTCACTAACCAAAAGAAATCCGAGGATTTTTGCTTTTAAGAAAAAAAAGGCAAAAAGTGAAAACAGCATCCAGCATTTGTTGCAGTGAACCTTCTAGAGGCTACTCCCGGTAGCAAGAAGGGCCTCCTCAAGCTCCTTCGCCAGGAACCACGCCCAGCATCTCAGCACCAAGCTGCCCAAGCTTTGAACTGTGCCTGTGAGCATCTGTGCTTTACCTCGAGGTATTTTGTACTTCCATGAACAAGATGTGTCCTAAAGCATGAGAAAAGCCTACAAGAGATTATTTCTGGGGTTTGGGGATGCTCAAAAATGTTACATATAAGTTAATGGCAATTGCTTTTTCACTTTACACCATTTCAGCTTAAGAAAGTTTTCACAGGAATGCTCTACTTTTGGATAGTTGAGGGAGACCTGAACTTGGAAAATGTGTTCTCTCAGGTAGGTTAATTATATCCTTGCCGTCTCTTATACCATTTTTTCCCTGCTTGTTTACTGAATCCACTTAGCATAGTTAGACCTAAGGCCATCTTTATCTTAACCCCATGCCAACTGCCAAAGCTTCCCCCAAATTCCCATGGTAATGATATTTTACCATACATTCAAGTGAACATATGAATATGCTTCTCTTTGAAAATGTGCAATTATGTTGAGGCTGCTTTTTTTTCTTTTATAGTTTATTGTCAAGTTGGTTTCCATATAACACCCAGTGCTCCTCCCCAAAAGTGCCCCCTCCATGACCATCACCCCCCTTCTCCTCTCCCCCTCCCCCATCAGCCCTCAGTTTGTTCTCAGTATTCAAGAGTCTCTCATGGTTTGCCTCCCTCCCTCTCCCCAACTATTTTTTCCTCCTTCCACTCCCCCAAAGGCTTTTTTCTGGCTCAAATTCTCAATGGCCAACAGAAATTCTTGAATGAAATAAATATGTTTAATTAATGATTTCTCATAACAAATATAGTAGCCTGGGCTGAGGATTTGGTCCCTTTGTTTTGCTCCACCTCCTGCCCCTGTCAGAGCACAGCTGGAGCATTCTATTCAGTTCTTAAATTCAGTTCTGGGCATCACATTTTAGTGCAAACTCTAAGAAAATGAAACACAGTTCAAAGAGAATAAGACTTGGAACCATTTCATATGAGGAACAATTGAAAAAACTGGGACACCTGGTCCAGAGAACAGATGACATGGAGAAACAGAGAAAGTAACACCTGTCACCAGCTATCCGAAGTTCTGCGCCTGTATGAAGCACTGACCTTGCTATTGTCCTTGGCTTCAGAACAGTGATGTTCAAACATAAGCATGCAGGGGGAGCTTATTAAAGCTTTTGAAAGGGGCGCCTGGAGGGCTCAGTGGGTTAAGTGTCCAGCTTCGGCTCAGATCATGATCTCTCAGTTCGTGAGTGCGAGCCCCATGTCGGGCTCTGTGCTGACAGCTCAGAGCCTGGGGCTTGCTTCGGATTCTGTGACTCCCTCTCTCTGTCTGCTCACTTTCTGCCTCTTAAAAAATAAATAAAAGTTAAAAAAAATAAAGTGTATGAAAGCAGGGATCTGGGCTCCAGAGGTACCAACTGCCTTTCAAATGGCCCTATGTGAAGGAGAGTTGAGTTTCAACAGGAGCCACCAGTGACTCTGACGTGGGTGGCCCACAGGCACACTGTGTGAAACACTGCTGTGTAGGGTGAACGAGAATCTGTGCCAGTGTCACAAGGGATAAATTGCAGCTCAATATAAAAAAAAAATAAAAACAAAAACAAAAAAGCAGTCTTTCATAATGATTAAAGCTTCTCTAAAATAAAAAGACTTATCTTGTACATTCTTATTATGGATAGATTCTTTTTTTTTTCTCACTGAATATGCTTTTATTTTTTTTTTAATTTTTTTTCCATAATATTTTATTGTCAAATTGTTTTCCATACAACATATGGATAGATTCTAACCGGAACCTGGATGACCATAGTCAAGATGTCATGGAAAAGAGTGTTCACCAAGCAAATGGTTGTATTGCACGGAAGGCAAGAAAATCAATTGCTATAAGACTGTTTATTTCCAAATTTGTTAAATAAAGATGTCGGTTCTGATCATTATCTTTTTAGAGAAGTTACTTGACAATGAGACACATAAAAGAGCAGAGACCATAAAGACTCCTGTTCATTTTGAGACAAGGACAATAATTGGTCAATTAATTTTCTTCCTTGGAAGATCCTAAATTAAACTATGATTGCAGGGGAAATATTAGAATATATTATTTTCTCCTGCGTTACTTTTGCTACAAGATGAATTCTTGAGCCTGTGGGTAACTTAGCAGGTGTGACCAAAGATAAGTAGACACCACAAGTGACACAGGTATTTGGAATAAAGAGTGGAGGGTGTGGTGGCAGGAGATCCACCAGACACATGTTCTATAGGGTGCAGGGAACAGAGAGATGAAGAGAAAAGGGAAAAAATGTAAAAAGTATCTTTTATGTTTGTATTTCACTGATTTCTCCCCTCCCCCAAATTTCAGTTGTCAGCCTTAAATTTACTACAAGCCAAAAGTTCAAAATTTATTGTTCTAAAAAGAATGAAAGAGGGGCACCTGGGTGGCTCAGTTGGGAAGGCGATCGACTTTGGCTCGTATCATGATCTCGCAGTTCATGAGTTCGAACCCCGCATCAGGCTCTGTGCTGACAGCATGATCCTGGAGCCTGCTTCAGATTCTGTGTCTCCTTCTCTCTCTGCCTCTCCCTTGCTTGCTCGTGCTCTCTCTCTCATCTCTCAAAAATAAATAAACATTAATTTCTTTTTCAATAAAATAAAATAAAAAGAATAAAAGAGGAGAAACGACATTTTTTCACTTCCTGAACAAGCCAATTTTGATATTGATAGGGAAAGGGGGCTGATTCATAATAGGTCAGATGCAATGGAAGCCCATAATGAGACATTAGTTCCATTTGTGGTTTGGCTATGTGAACTGTTAGGTTGCAGGGTGTGAGAGCAAGCTGAGGGCCCAGATTCATGCCCTTTTATAGCATAAAAAGTCCTTTATTTTTGAAGCAAACATACACACTTTTTTAAATTTTTTATTTATTTTTAATACAGAGAGAGACAGAGCATGAGAGGGGGAGGGGCAGAGAGAGAAGGAGACACAGAATCCGAAACAGGCTCCAGGCTCTGAGCTAGCTGTTAGCACAGAGCCTGACGCGGGGCTCGATCCCACGAACGTGAGATCTGACCTGAGCCGAAGCCGGAGGCTTAACCGACTGAGCCACCCAGGCGCCCCCATACACACTTTTTAAAAATAAGGATATGAGGTAAGAGAAGGATATCAATGTATCTCTTTATCTGAGAATGAAGAAAGCTGTGCTGGTCTCTGGAAGGCCTTTCTGAGGAAGTTATATTTGAGCTGGGCTCCAAGTGAACAGAATAATCCTGATACTTGAAGATCACGAGAACAGCTTACAAAGCAGAGGGACCAGTGCTTGCTTCAAACGTACAAAAGATTACTTTGTTGGGGCGTCTGGGCAACTTACCTTGGGGGAGAACCTGCTTGGGATTCTCTCTCTGGCCCTCCCCCCCTCAAAAAATAAATAAATAAGCTTTAAAAAAAAAAAGGTTTCTTTGCTAAAGGAGCAGGCGCTAATTTCCAGGGTTAGGGATATACTGCGAAGAATCCCGAGTCCAATAACCAGGCTCATACAGTCCTTGTGGTTTTAAAGCCATAGTCACAGTGGCCACTAAAGATGGGAAGCCTCCATGTTAGGCTCTGACGGACATGAAGAGACCTGCACACTGACTGGCCAGGGACCATGGAGATTCTTGCTTTCCCATCAGTTGTCTGGAGCACCAGCTAATACGATTCGGACACATGATGGAGTTACAACCCCACGGGTCTACTTTGACCAGTGAAAGATGGGAGCTAGGAAGTGGCCAGCAGATAAATTGGTTGGTTGCGGATCCTTCTCTCTGAAGGCCTGTCTCTGAATGTTTCTACACAGCCCCTTGGCAAGGCCCTGGAAAATCATGCAACCAGCAAGCTGTGGCCGGGCCCCACTCTCCACTTACATTTATTCTCACTCCTTTCTGTCTTACTAAGTTCCTCTTCCTCTCACTCCTGTTTCCTGGGATTGCCCTCCATGATAGTGACAACCCATAAGCATTTGTTTCAGGCAGTTTTCTAGAGAACTTACTTCATGGTGCATATATTAATTAACTTAATCCTCACAGAAATCTCATGAGGCAGGTTCTATTAATATCCCCATGATACAGATAAAGAAACTGAGCGCAGAACTATGTAACTCGCCCAGAGTTGCGTAGCTTACGAGTGGACGAGCTGGCCTGTAAACCCAGGTGGTCTGGTTCCACAGCCTCTGTATTATGGACACGCCGGCCATGTTCATGGGGCTGCCTTCAAAATGGGCTTGCAAATGCTCATACACAGTGAATGAGTACCACCTCCTAGGAGAGGTCATGAAGCGTATTATTAGGGCCCCGTGGCCCACATGGCTAGGCTCCTTGTAGTCTGGAAGAGACCAGCCTGCACAGTTAGCTAGTCTTCATCAGAAATAGCATTAACTGGGCACCTGAGTGGCTCCATTGGTTAAGCATCCGACTCCTGATTTCGGCTCAGGTCATGATCTCACGGCTTGTGGGTTCGAGTCCCATGTAGGGCTCTGTGCTGACAGTGTGGAGCCTGCTTGGGATTCTCTCTCTCCCCCTCCCCCACTCATGTACACACCTTCTCTCTCTCTCAAAATAAACATTTTTTAGAATTTTTAAGAAAAAAAAGAGCATTAGCTGCTTATCAAGCATCTCTTCTGTCCTGAGCATTGTTCCAGGTACTCATTCTAGAGAGCTGGGAAAACAGCACAAAAGCAAAAGCTGGGCCAGGACCATATGACAAGTTAAGTACTTGCCTCAGGCATAAAATTTAAGGAGGTTCCTAATACCCAGTAACCCAAAGAAATCACATTTCAATGCAATAATTTAAAAAATATAAATAAATGGCCAAAAATGTCATGATGAGCAAAATGTCAAAAAGATTTAATGTTTATTTATTTTTGAGAGGGAGAGAGAGACAGGGTGTGAGCAGAGGAAGGGCAGAGTGAGACACACACACACAGAATCCCAAGCTGGCTCCAGACTCCAAGCTGTCAGCACAGAGCCCAACACAGGGCTCGAACTCACAAACCATGAGATCATGACCTGAGCTGAAGTAGAATGCTTAACCACCCACATGCCCCTAAAATATCAAAATTTTAAATGAAGGATCACCACTCTACCAAGTGCCCCACCAGGCCATTTGGGAGTCTTTGGCAAAAGGCATAATCAGTAATACTAATCTTTCTCCCTAGTCCCACCCTGTAGAGAAGAATAAATAATTCAAGGTGTATATGTCCATTGCCTTGACCTTCAGGGCCATATTCAGTTCCAGAGTAGAATCAAGACTGTTTTAATAACTTCAATGTACAGACTTACCTAACACACATATTTGGATGCCTTGTGTGAGGACTAACATAAACAGTACAATCTGTGCCCAACATTATACTCTCCTACAGCCATCCTAGGGGCATTAAATAATATTAAATTATATTATTCAGAACTAAAGTTATCTTGAATTATCCCTACTTTTGAAAATGAAAAAAAATCACAATTTTTTTTTTACTGATAATCTTTTTAAATCTTAGAGTTAAATAAGAAATATGATTGCAAGGGTGCTTGGGTGGCTCAGTCGGTTAAGCACCCGACTCTTGATTTAAGCTTAGGTCATGATCTAACTGTCTGTGAGTTCAAGCCCCACGTCAGGGTCAGGATCTGTGCTGGCAGGCAGACACACTGTGATCCTCTCTCTCCCTCTCTGTCTGTCCTTCCCCTGCTCAAGCTCTTTCTCTCTCTCTCAAAATAAATAAATAAGCCTTTAAAAAAATGAATGCAGGTGACAATGTCAATATTCAGTAAATATTCAATAATGTTCAGTAAATAGGAAACCTGAAAATAGATTATAAGCCTGCTGTATCATTTTCATATTTTTATTCTATTCTAACAAATGATAATCATAAGATAAATGATTATCATAAGATAAATCATAAGATAAATTAAGATTATAAAATTAATTTAAATGTACAAAACTAAAAGTCTTAATTTAAAATTATAAAACAGTATGTCTTTATATACACTAGCTTTGAGGTCCTTGAGTGAGAAGACGTTCTTCTGTACCTAGGAAGAATTATCCTCTGAGTTGTGAGAAAGAAGATTCTTTAAAGAATAAAACTCTGCCTGACTGTTGTCCTGTACTCAAATACATCAGAAACGTTCTGATTAGGCATGGATTTCGTCAAAGGGGGCAGATGAGGAAAAGGCTTCTGTGCAAGCTGCTTCCCTCAAGAGCTGGGGGTGGAGGTTGGGGTGGAGAAAGGCAGGGAAATTCCCAGCTCTGGAGGAGAGCGAAAGGGAATACCCACAAGACTCAATGATAACTTGGCATAGAGTTAACTTCCTCTTCCTGAACTTGCTGAAACACTTCTTCAAATCAAAACAAAACATAGCAACAACAACAGAAACTCCTTCTTTCTTTTACAACTGAACAGCAGTGATTATTGTGAGGCTGCTAACTTGTACTTTCCCAGTAGGGTCAGGCCGTAACTTGACTTAACTGCTTTTGTGCCGGGATAAATGAAGAGAAGGCAGCTATGCTTTCCATCCCACCCGCTTTGGGTTTTGGCCAGTAATTATAAATATGCCACATTGGTGGTACTTTCTTTGACTCCTGCAGCCCACAGTCATTCTGGAAGTTCTTTACTGTATATTTATTCGTATGTCATATGCCGTGTGTCTGATAGGAGTCTTGAATGCACTGCAAAGATAAACCCTCCTCTAGCATTAATAACGGTTAGGGGGAAAGTGCTTCTTAATGATCATTCAAACTGAGTCAAGTATTAAACTTTCTATCATTGGGTTCCTATGTGCATATTATAAAGGCTTGCTAGTCAAAAGTCTATAGTACAAAAAATAAAATAAACAACCTTTAGGGCTTTCAGCTATCCTGTCTTTAATAAGGAGTTAGTCAGTGTAGCCATTTCCTTAGGTAATAGCGCGCACACACCCACACCCACACACCCACACAGTTTTCAGGTTCAAGAAAACCTTCAAATTTCAATTGAGAATAACTTTCTAATTTTCAGTCTAACATCCTTAGTCTAAGGAGAATGGACTGGATTTTCACAAGCATCGATTTAGTTGTAAACATGCAGATTTTTTTGCCCCTTGAAGAACTTAAGAGCCAAAACTTAGGCTTTTGACCCAATGCTTTCAGAGTCCTGAAACAAAATGATGCCAAAAACATCATAATAAATCTTAATATTAGAATGGGGTTATTTCAAAAGCTCAGTCTAGATATACCATAAATAAGATTTCTCTCTAGTGCTTCATGCCTCTGGTGTGGACACGGAGACTCTTTTGGAATTTATATTTGAGCCACGCTTCTGCTTACAGGGCTAACGCAGTGCTGTGTAGTAAGCTTCATGAAAGTTCTGCTCTGGGCAAAGTCTCAAATATGATTTAACCAAACCAAAAAAAAAAAAAAAAGACAATGTGTACATAGTAGGTAATTTCCTAGCTATTTCAAGCCCGAGAGAAAAGTAAAATCATCCTTCAGATGCCAGGTACCCGGGAAAACCAGAACAATTCAGTTTTGAACACTGTCATTAGCCCCTTTTTGTCCCCAGGGGGACAGTTTTTCATGTTGTAAAAACAACAACAAATTGTCAATTAATCTCATTTTAGAATCTGTAAATTTTCTATCTCCAGATGTGAGACTGGATACAGAACAGATGGAGTGGATGAGAAGGAAGAGGAACGAAATACTTAGGATAATTTCTCCCCTCCAGAAAAGATGACTATATAAATCATTAGAATGCAGTCTTCACAAATAGAGATGAGACATTGTTTGGCCTCAGAAATGCTATAATGTCTGAAAGTTTAAGTGTGTGGTCAGGAAATATTTCTTTTTTTATCTTCATTCTCATTTGTTTGAAGGGGAAGGGATAGTACTGTAAACTGGAAAACCACTCCAACAGTAAATAACATCAATTAAGTCTAGGGGTTCATATGATGTATAGAAAATATCAAGTAAAAAGCTAACCTTAAAATTACATTTATATTTAACTTTGACTTCATTTATTCCCCCACTTTACAATTATATCTCTATAGAGAAGGATGTTTTTGTTCAACCCAATCTTCAGATATGTCTATTTTCTTAGATTGTTTGCCTACCACCAATGCTTACATGAAAGTCTGAGGTGTCTCCTGGGGTAAAAGTCCTTCCTTAAGGGAAAAAGAAAAGGTTCAGACAAGGTTCATGGTTATGATCCAGTTTTGTGTTGCTTTGTTTAAAAGCCTTAGTGGTCAGAGGACAAGGTGTTCTAAGTACAGCTCTGTAATTGACCTCCAATTTTTTCCCCTGATCCAGCCCCCAAGTGCTGTACTGGTCTTGAAGTTGTTATCCTAAAAACTTACATCAGTTTTAGTCATGGGGAAAGGTATGATCAAGCCAAGGTGAATAGAACCACCCACTCCTGCTCAGGACACAGCTTGTCTGTAGTTGAAACTCCAGAGAACACAGTGCCCCTTGGGATCCCAGGAACCCAGCAAGCCTGGTACAGTGGTGGCCATGCCCAGGGCATTCCTACTGAGCCTGATGGTGATCACTTCTCATGGGCACCACAGTGAGCTACAGGGGACACAAAAGGATGAGGAGAGAAGATTGGAAAAGAAGAAAACACAGACCCACGTGGTAGCTAGTAGGTCTTATTTTGTTATAAGCACAGGTGAGATTTTGAGTTAGGGTCATGAAATAACAGGTGAAACAATCAAAGACTTGTGAATGTATGCACACCTTTACTGCATTGAAATCCTACAAAATCTACAGAAAATCTAACGATGGATCATAATAATGAGTGCACATTTTGAAATGAACCTAGATAATAAAGTAGGTTTATTTATCAACTTTCATATTTGTGTTATAAAATTCAACCTCATGGTTAACCCTCTGGGATGTTAATGTGATTGGACTATTTCATTGTATGCCATAATGCATTTCACCCAATCTAGCCCACTGCGGGACACATATGTCTAATAGCCCCGTTTTAAAGAAGAAGAACTAATTCAGAAGAACCAATGACTTGTCCCACATCACACAGTAAGTGCATAAAGGGGCAAACTCAGGCCCTCTGGCTTGGAATCCTGCACCCCTGTCATAGCCCGGCATGACCCGACAGTGTCCTCAAGGCTGCTTGATGATCCCAGAGTCAGTGAGTGAAAGCTCTAGGCTGACAATTGGGAAATGGCAAATGAAATCCTTCTGGCTCTTGTTTTGACCTTGGGAGAGTCGTGTAACTTTCTATTTTCTTTCCCCATCTGCAGAATGGGTTGGGTAATAATAACACCTGCCCCACCCAAACTTCCATGAATGTTATGAGGAGGAATTAGATAATGTCTGCACTGAGTTTTGCTCCCCTTAGAACAAAGTCCCTATAAAACTCAAGGCAGAAATTCCTTATGAGGACTGATGAGATCAAAGCCTGCAGCCATGAGCTGGGGAAGCTTTCCCTGGCACAGAGAGCATTTATGGCTCTACACTCTAATAACATTCCTCCCTTAAGATTCTAAAATGATTTGCAGATAGTCATTAAGTAAATCTTGCTGCCCTTAAGCAAGGTGCAATTTGCACTATAACAGCCTAAATCTTTATGTAAATAAATCCTTAGGAGGAGCAAAGGCGGTACTTAAAAAAATAAGTCAGGAATTAGGATCCTTAGGTCTGTTTTTCTAGCTGCCTACCCTCGATAGCCACAAAATATAACTCTTTCATTTTCCATTCATAGCAGCTAAGCAGTGCTATTACAAGCAGATCTTGTGGCAGGAGACCCTATGCAACAATAAAAGAGAACAAATACTCGTAAATAACAGTAACTTTGGGAGCTTTGGGCAACTCTAAAGCTTTATATGAATCTCTAGTTTTAATATTTGCCTGAACCAAAAATACTATCTTCTCTCCTCTTGGTTGTGCAGGCCCATCCTTTCCTTCAGAAAGTGGATAAGGGCATAAAACCACAAAAGAGCCCACTGTTCAGCTCTAGGGAATCCATCTTCCCAAAGGTTCGGATCCATTAACCAGGTCTTGATGTTTGCATAATATTGCCTAACCTCATTTTCTAATGTCTCAACTTGACTGCATTTCACTTTAATTTATTAAACTATACTGGCAAAGTCTCAGAGTAAAATGCTGCGCTATCTTATTTTTGAATCTACATGTTAATCATGTCTAATTGGCCTTCATTTCCATCTGCATGCATCTCTAGTCCTCATTTCTGGAATTAGTAGATCAACCAACCCAGTCATGACCTCATGACGTTCATTTGACTTTGCCTCAATATGCTACCAAAGCCTCAAAATATAAGTAACCAGGGTAGGGAATGCGGGAGCAATTTAAAAGATGCTATTTATATTTCTCGTTTGAGTTAGATCTGTTGAAAGGCAAGAGTTTATAGTACTAGGAACCCATTGTTCTCAGGGCAAGACTGATTAAGACTGTAAGTGTTCTCTTTTCTAGACCTGCACTACAGCTTATTAGGGGAGCATTGGGGCAAGTGTTGATGCACAATACATCTTTATAAAAGCTTGAATAGAGGCCACCAACTCTGTCAACTAAGAGATTTTGTTTTAAAAAAAGAGCAGTCCATTCAATCTAGATCTAAAAAGGTGGGCTACCTTTATATATCAGTGCTAAATTAATTATAACAAAGACCTCCCCATCCAAAAAAAAATGAGCCTTCCATATCTGCTCATATTTAGTCTCAAGGAGTAACCTTTAAACCGAGGGAAATAATTTTGAAAGTGTCAAAACGAAACCGTTTTCCAAAATAATTTTATACATCCAATAACAGAGTGTTTCCTTTGATAAACTCCTTTTCTCCTGATGAAATGCAAGTAGGTTTAGAAGCTATAATATACTAAGTCTAATCAGTTATGTATTCTCTAGCATGAATGAATTGAACAGATTCTGTGGGTATAGGGAAGAGACTGGAAAGGACTGCCTAAAGAAACTAAAGGCGAATTCCACCAAATTTTACTTGGCCAAGTATTTTCTGAATAATAATGCCACCTTCATTTCCTTTTCTACCAGCTTCTCTTCTCTATGACCAGAAAAATGGCACATAGAATTTTTCCTCTAAAGTCTACACAGGAATTCTGTGTCAAGTGAGTCAGAAGATGAAGAGGTGGAGGAGACAGACCCCGGGGGTTACATCTTCCCTGCGTGCCCAGGAGGGCATTCTGCTAATAGCACATAGCCCCACGAAGATGGCAATGAAAGCCTGCAGCAACACGCCGGCGTCCAGGGTTCCAGACCAGCGGAGGCGGAGGGAGTGCAGAACACTTCATTCTAAGTAAGTCTGAACTAAAAGAAATAAAATACGGTCTCAGCAACACTGCAAGTTTGTATACTACCGTCTAAAATGAACTGAAACTACTAAAATTTGGAGAAGGGATGTGAGTTTCCAGCTATGGTAAACTCACAACTGGAAAGGAAAATTAGTGTTTCTGTAACATGAAGAATAGAAATCCAAGACCCCTGGTTTGTGGAGAAGTGAACTCTGCTTCAAACTGTTTTCTTGGGGCACCTGGGAGGCTCAGTGGGTTAAGCATCTGATTCTCGATTTAGGCTCAGGTCATGATCTCCTCAGTTTGTAAATTCTCTCTGCTGTCAGCGTGGAGCCTGTTTCAGACCCTGTCTCCTTCTCTCTCTGTTCCTCCCTAGAATGTGCTCGTCTCTCTCTGTCTCCCTCTCTCTCTCTCCCCTTCTCTCTCTCAAAAATAAACAAACATTTAAAATATATTAAAAAAGAAAAAGGTAGAAGGTAAAAAAGGTAAAAAAACAATGATCATTTCAAACATGTTGTTAGCTATTCTTACTGCTGAGGGTCACTCTGGTTGACTGCTCTTTAGTTTAGAAAACACTATTATGAGTTTTCTGGGTATGCAAAGATGCACATTGAACCTAATCTGTAATAAAGTTTGCGAACTAAAAATTTCCAGGTTATATTATAGGAATGAGAGGAAGGGGAGAGGGAAAGAGGAGATATACCAGGGCTCTAGGAGCCCTGAGATAAGACCACCCAAGGCAGGAGCTTTAGAGCAGGAAGATCCATCCTGAAGTTCAAGGTGGTCTGTTTTGTGTGCCTGGTGTTGGTGCTGCTCTGGGGAATGAAAGAAGGTGGGTGATGGCCCTGAGGTGAGCAACAGCCTCGTGAAGGTAAAGCAGTATAGACAGGTGCTAACAGATAGAGTCAGCAGAACTAAGGGAACAAGGAGAGAATTCCGCAAGAACTCAAGGTGAGAGGTGGCCACAGGAAGAAGGCACTGCCCTTGGGATCCTTCCTAATATCAGGGAAAGTACTAGGCTTCCCACAGTATTTGGTGTGGATGGTTGAGCCATTTTATTTGTAAAAACAGAAGGAAAGGAAAGGGAAGGGAAGGGAAGGGAAGGGAAGGGAAGGGAAGGGAAGGGAAGGGAAGGAAGGGAAAACTAATCACACCTAATTAGTTTTCTGTTGCTGCATAAGGGGTGATCATCACTAGAAGTCACAATCTCTTTGCTCTCCCAGGACATTCTTCTTTGTTGCTTATATTCTCAGATTGGGAGCCACATGGAATAGTTGGATTCTAAATCTGGGTATCACTCCACATAACTTAGTCCAATGGTGTGCTGATAAACCAGCTCTCTGGGGAGAATAAAAATGTTGGCCAGTTTTTATGGTGTAAAAATACCTACTTTGGCCAATTTTAAGCTACAGACTTCATATCACTGTGTGTGGAGTTAGGGAGAGGTATGGAATCAGCTCTCAGAAGCTGGTATGAACTAATTCCAGGATGCTGCTGGCTTAATCCACTTGACAGTAATTCATTCCACTCTGTCACAGAACCAGCCACCTGGTCTTCTTTCAATTCTCTTTACTTAGTCTGCTTCTTCCTGCCACAGGACTCTGTATTTTCTGTTCCTTCTGCCTAAGATGTGCTCTCTTTCCTTTTCATCTAATCAGTGTCCACTCATCTGTTCTCAGCACAACTGTGGATTCTTTAGACAAGCTTTCTCTCTGACCTCCCTGCCCAGGTCAAGTACATTAAGTCTAGCCTCTCATTGCTCCATGCAACCTTCCCTCCTAGAATAGATCACAGGTATGGTTTTATGCTTATTCGATTGATCGTTTGATTAATATCTGTCTCCCCTCCTTGGTGGTAGACCCTAAGAGTTCAGGCCTCACCTGCTTTTGTTCACATTGCAGAGCCTGACAAGTAACAGGTGTGTGATGACAAGCTGTTGGATGAATGAGCATCCCAGACTGTCCTTTAATCCTAATAATCACCAGCTGGTCACTCCTCACTTGAGGGTAGAAAGCATAGAGTGCAAAGACTTACTCTTATCTCTCTTCCTATCAACATCATACCTGGAGGTGCTTGGGATCAAGAAGCACTACATTAGACTCCCTTGAGTGTCAGTTCCCAGCAAATGTCTTCCTATCTGAAGAACCACATAGTAAACTGGCAGAGGTTTAGAAATCATTTTGTGTAATCTTGAGATACATAACCATGTCTGCTGTGGTTGCCTGATAATGCCCTCATCACATAGCCATATTGTTTCATTCTTTCCTATCTACACATACCTGCTCAATACACTTGGTTTCATTCAATTTAGATTAATTGAAGCTGGAAAATAACAAGAAGAGAAACTGGAAATGTTAAGGATCTATGTAGTTTCCAGTCCTCAAAATAATAATGTTTCATTATTGAAAAATTACATGAGCATGTAAATAATGGAAATATTTAAGTCATGTAGCAAATTGAAAGGGTTTACCAAACAACTGTTAAATAATAGCTAAAATTTAGGGAGTATCTATGCACTAGCTCCTCATACCAATCCTAGGAGGCACAGAGAAATTAAAGTACTCAAGGTCATACAGCCAGAATGGTGGAGACTTGGAAGGTAAGGACTCTGACACCAGAGCCCACACTTCTGATTACATGCTTTGTAGCCCAAGAGGGAAAAGATCAAATGCAAAATAGATACAGTGACCCTTCAGTCAGGGAAGGCATGATAGGAATAAATACATGCAAATAGACTGAAAGAAGGCAAGAAGAAATTTTAACAACCATGCTAGGGTAAAAGGAGAGAATAGGTAAACTTTTTTTTTTTTTACTTCTAAAATTTCATTTTAAGATTGTTGTAAAGCAGTTTTGGAGAGGCAAAGCCAGCTTGCATCTTTTGACCTATGGAGCATACCCACACACTTAGTATCCTGCAAAGGGTTCAGGAGGAAAAGAGAAGATATCAGTTTATTCCCCTGTAGCCCTATGAGTTTAGCCCTCACCTAGTCATAGTAGTAGGAACATATTTTGGCAGTAAAATCATAGTTAAATTTAGGTGAGCTGCTTAGCTATGCATCAAAAGTCAAGAGTTGCCTATATGAAGTTTAATATACTTTCTGTAAAGTATCCACTGGGGCCTAAATGCAGGCTTCAGTAAAAATTAAAAAGACACTCAGATACCAAAGTACATCACTCACTACAGTACAATTCCCTTTACCCGTAATTCCAACTTTCACTGAGAACTCCATTCATGCCAAGTCCCAGGCTCTGTGCCTTAGTGGGCCATGCAGTATGTCACTTACCTCTCAGAACCCCCTGGGATCTAGCTACTACGATTATCTTCATTTTGTAGTGGAAAAGTTAAATAATAAGCCCAAGTTCACAAATTCGGTGAAGGGGGAAGCAGTACTCTGAGCAAAATTGTTTCTATCTCATTCACTGCACACATTTCATCAAAAAATACAAAGAGTGAAAACGGAAATGTTCATTTGAAAGCTCTGGCTGGCCATTCATGGGATTTTATCATTGGGCTCTGTTAATTCATGACAATTTCATTCTGGAAATCTTTTAGAAACATACTCCATAAAGGAGCTTCTGGTTTATAAGAAGCCTGACAAAGCAGCCCTTTTGCTTCTTGAGAAAAAAAAAAAACAACAAAAACAAACAAACAAAAAAAACGGCATCAAGAAATAAGCAACAGCAAAATCCTAGCAGTTGTTTTCAACTCTGACATATTCAAATCATCTGAGCAGTTTGGGAAAAAAAAATACTGATGCTTGGGTCCATCCCAGACCAATTAAATCAGAATTGCTCAGGGTGCCTGGCTGGCTCAGTCAGTTGGTAGAGCATGCAACTATTGATCTCGGGGTTGTGAGTTCAAGCCCCACATTGGGCATAGAACCTACTTAAAGAAAAAAAAATCAGAATATTTTAGGGGTGGGGCCTGGGCCTAGATGATTTTTAAGTGTTTCCTAAGCCCTTCATCTGCCTTCTCTACCTCCTCCACCCATGCAGCTGGAAAAAAAAAATCACTGAGTAATGAAGACAACAGCAAAATTTTTGATATTGTTAAGTTCTTTTGCTAATAGATCTAATTTGTAAATGTATGCAACTGCTTGTAATTGCAATTTATAAACTTATCTAATTTCGGCTACAAGAATTTTCTAGTCTCAAAAGTCATACCAAAAGGCAACAGTAGATGGCCCACCTCTCTCAGAAAGAAAGATCAAAGAACTGACCTTGGATCCTAAATGAAGGATCCAAACTTACCTTGCAAATTCGATTGAGATAAGGAGAGGGTAGGAAAATAAAAACAAGGTGAAAAAAATGGGAAGTCAGACTCTTTTCACAAATAATAGAAGAGTGGGCCAAAAGATTCACTCACACAAAAACTCAAGGGATAGAAATGAGCAAAAGTGATTCCAGAGTGTACAGTCTCTGACACTGATAATGAAAGTAGTGAAAGTTTGCATAAGGAAGTTGGCAAACCATAAAAGTTGACTCCCAAAGTTCCCCCTATTCTTGGATATCTTTTCCCTCTTTTCTGGTGAAAGTGAGAGTGGAAGATTTGGCTTTATAATGGACAACAACTGTGAAAAAACTTGGCTATATCTTTCTTTTGACTGTCAGTATGTACCATCCAGATGTGCCAAAAAAGCCATGAATTTTCCATTGTATCATCTGTTCTTAAAATTATGTTTCTTTTCACTTTGCCATTTATATTACACTTCGGAGACACAAAGTAAACATACCACTTAGAAGTTAATGAAAATTGAAGTTTTTTCTTTCAGGCTGACTGCTACATAGTTAGTCTTCTAATACAAAGTATTTGTTATCATTGAAATAGAGTGTCTTCTCCTTTCTATACAAGTGTAATTTTTAGCTAGTGAAATTACAGTATACTCTTTCAAGAACTTTTCTCCTACAGAATTCATCACATACTCAAAGGATACACATTTCCATTAAGTAGAAAAGAACCGATTAGTATCTCCCCTATACAACTGGACCAAGTGAGAGGAAAAAAAGTGATCTGACAAACATCTTCAAATGAAGTTAATTTCATCTCTCCCAATCCGGAGTTCTACTTTTGAATGGCTTTTCAAACTTTTAGTACCTCTGGGCTTATAGAGGTTTGACGTTACATTTTCACCATTAAGGAAAATTGTGTCCTGGTTCTAGGACCTCTCATGACTAAAAGTTCAGAGCCCAACATTAGTCATTAGTTTCAACTTTTGACCCCAAACTCACTCTGGACCCTTGTGAACCAGAGACCCTACTAAAAGCCATAGTCGGGGGAGGGTGGCAAGAAAACACATCTTTCTCACAGTACTTATAACCCAAGCCAGGACGAGATGTCAGGCACACTAAACCACACTACTGGTCAGATTCTTCAGTACTCACGACCATACATCATCAGAGTCCCATTTCAGAATACCTAAAAAAGCGTTGAACTTCAATCCGGGTCCACACTCTGGCACTGTGTGCAGCCGTTCTAGGAATGCACTGACCTTGCCCCAAAGGGCTGATAGAAAACAGATATTTTTCCTTCAAGCCCATTCAGTCCTAGGTCTCAGTGAGCAGAGAGAAGGGTGCTGTGGAGGTGGCTTAGGGCAGACAGCTGTGGCTAAAGCAGTGCCAGCACCCATGGCCATGAACACAGGTAAACAGTGAGTTACAGCTAACCACATCCTCCTGGCACGAGGTCACCCCAACCTTGGCCCAGCTCTGCACACAACTAGGTAAAGGTCTAAGGAGGTATTCTGATTTGTTGATTCTACCTGTACATGTCAAGTTATTTTTAGTGAGACTGATTCCTATTTAATGCTCAGAATGGGAAGCTGGTGACAATCCTTTTAAACAGTGCAGAAAATTCCAGCCCAGTGCCCGATTTACACAATTACATCTGCAAATACATGTGGTAGTGGTGTCCTATGGTTCATTTAATTCCTGAGTACTTGATTAATCCCAATTATAACTACAAGCAAGTCCTGGATCTACTCCCGTGCGCACTACTTCTGTGAGGAGACCTATATTCATAACTTGTTTTAAACTTTTTAAAAATTAAATCAGTATGAACATTTTCAGGAAAATAAAATAAATCCAATAATCATGGCATTTTTCTACATAAAATTGTTTTATTGTTCCCTATTACCTCTAGAATGGAGTCCAGGCTGTCCAGATAAGGATTTAGAGGCCTTTTATAATCTATCTCCAACCTGTCTCTCCCTCTCTGTCTTTCAGCACTCTCTCCCACCTCACCCATCCGACAAGACATCCCCCTGCTCTTTCTATCCAGAACTAACCATCTTCGGAGTGTGGTATTTGCCAAGATTGTCAGCTGGAGGTCTGTGGAACCATCTATTCTACAGACATATTTTGTTTGGGCCTTACAGTGTTTAAAAATTTTTTTCTTTGGACATTTCACAGACCTTCTATCTTCTTGTAAAAAATGGAGGGCCAGCCCACACTGGGCCCACATTCCAGCATGGCAGCAGTCAGCTGACGGAAGCAATGGCTCCCTGCTTTAGGTGTGGCACCTACTCTCTAATTCTCCACGATCCTCACCCCTTTCCACTGAATCACTCCTAGCCTAGTCATTTGTTTTCTTTAGGCGCCTGGTCCTCACAGAGCCATGTACTTTATATTTCCATATTAGTCCTTTATCCTAGCTCCTCTTTGGGAAATGTTCTGTGTTTCTCTCTGGTAGACTTCCACCAGTCCCAACTTAATACCTCCTCCATGGTGAAGTCTTTCATTTGTCTGTGAAGTCTTTCATCTACGATCCCTTAAACACACTGTTATCATAGGACTGATCATAATATGCTAAAGTTCACTACAAGCAACAACTCCCTGACAGCCTGTCCCCTCAAGTATAAGAATCTGGATTTATTTACTTCTTCATTGCCAGTATTTAGCACAGGTGCCAGTGAAGGAATAAATATCTAAGGGAGTCATGACATGATATAGAAAAGAGTGAACTAGTTTCCTTGACATTGGAGTTAAGAGTGACCTTTTTCTGAGTCAGGCATCAGTTGTGCTAACAGTGGCTGAAAGTGGGGCGTAAAAGTAGGGTAGTAAGAAAGCTAAGAACACAAGCAAAATCTTAACAAATTCAGAAAGCAGGACACATAATTGTACATGCTCTGCAAATACAGATAGGTGAGAAGTAATGAGAAGAATAATTGAGGAAAACTGTACAGTGTACATATGGACACAATTTATAGTCTCTAATCAAATTATAGTCTTACAATTTCTGGAATTGTTTATAAAACTATTGTTCTACATTACAGAAATAGGAGGTTTAAACTCCAAATGTATGCTGTGGAAGAACAGACAAAAACAAGCAAAAAGTAACTCATTTTTCTGAAACTTTCACTACTGAATGAAGGGAAAGGGGGAAAAGAATACCAAATTCATTAATATCTTAAAGCTTTGATTGATTGGTAGGTAGACCAGAGGTCAGCTCTATTTTTACAAAGCAACACTCTACGTGATCATTAGAGCTTGCATCTTAAACTATGCTTGCATCTTAAATTAATTCCAGGAAGCAATAAAAAAAATGGGGAAACAGTTGAACAGTTGTTGACTGAATGAGACATATGAAAAATAAAAATTATTTGTACACATCATAACAAGGCTAATACCCTGTGCTAATAAATAGCAAGTCTGGTTTGTGTAATGGAGTCTTCTTTATTACTCTAAAGGGTACACACACTCTCATGGAGAATTCTGGAGCACTCCCTTCAGCTCTGAGCTGAAGAACTCTGACAATGTATGCTGCATGCATTCAGTTATCTTTTCTATTACCTAGTATTATCTACTCCTACTTCGTTTCCACTAGCTGCTTAAAAAGGAAGAAGAAAGAAGCATGTAGTAATTGACCTAGAAAGACAAGTTGTCAATTTTTTAAAAGAAAGAAAGGAAGTGTCATGTCTGTAAGGTGACAAGTGTATGTGGGAGTGTTATTTTGAATGACTTCAAGGAACCTCATATTTTTCTGGTATAACATCAATTTAGTGGTGTGATCCTCATTTTTAAACAAGTGTTCCCTCTCTTTCAAAATCCAGTTGAAGAAATAAAACATCCACATCTAAGTATAAGATACTGATTTCCTCAAGTATCTTCTATGAAGTTACAAAACCCATGATGAAATAACAGCCTCTTTAAACACTGGGTCCAATATCTCTGACTTCAGTTTATGCCGTTAGAAAGTCCGTGGCGTCAGAATGTTCGTTCTCCATCCCATGCCCCCAAACCCTTGCTGTGTAAGCAAATAAGGGGTAGAAATGTTATGAGGGGAATAATTGAAATGTCTGATTCTGGGAGGAAGAAAGTATGCCTCCACGTTATCACTCTAAAACATCTATTATCTTGGTCAAATCCTTTCCTGTCACCAGTTTTTTAAATGAAATGTTTTAATTTACTTGAATGAGTGGCAAAATGAGTCAGCCTCAAAGTCTGTAAACATATTTTTTTTTAAAAAAAATAACTGCCTTCTTGAATCCATTTGCTTGATCCCAGGGAGCTAAACTGCTTCCATTGGAAAGTCGACTAAAATTTCACCAAGATATTTAAGACAAAATGACGTCAGCTATAGTCTTGTTTTCTTCTATTTCTGTTCTTTACCCTAGGGGAAATTGACCTTTGACTTTTAAGAAAAATGCAAAGTTCATTATCTCTTTTTCAATAAATTAGTCAGCATGAGATCTTGCCTATCATTTTTCATGGAAATAAACAACCTTCCAATACAGCAGTGTCTACCATAATTCAAATTACTTAATTGAGTATACATTTTTTTCAATGTATTTTTTTGTTTGTTTTTTGAGCATACATTTTTAAAAGAATGTTTTGTTTTGTTTCTGTAGCTTTATTTTATATTTGGGCTCATTATATTGTCTGTTAATATGTGGTCCAAACCATTTGCAAATAACTCATTTTTATTTGCAAATACTGAATATACAAAATGTACATTTGGGGAAAGTAGGCATGAAAGCCATCTCAGACCTTTGACTCTCCCATGTACTGTTTGACCTTGGGCAATTTCTTAACCTCTTTAGTTCTTTGTTTCTCCATCTCTAAAAGGAGGATGATACCTTAATTCTAATGTTGTTATAAAGATTAGATGGAATAATGTATGACAAGTTCTTGGTCTAGTCCCTGGAACATAAAAGCATGGTCAACAAGTGATAATGGCAACAAAAACAAAGGCAGCATTATAATGAGGAGAAAAAAGAGAAAAGGTTAGGTAGGGCTATTCCATACCCAGCCCATGTGAGCCAGATAGAATTCATGAACTCTTTACACAGGAAATGTTGGGAAGGAAGTAGAATTTTTGAAGCTGTTCAAATGGTACAAAGGGATGAGAGAGAGTTTATGGCAGGTTGTGCAGAAGTAACTGTGTCCTCTTTCTTCCCTGATTTGTTCATTAAATACTTTCTGTGTGCCTAATGTGTGCCAGACACTTTTCCAGGCAAAGAGCACACAGCTGTGAGGAAACAGAAGAAACAAGTCTTTCCTTCTTGAGGTTACATTCTAGTGCAAGAAGAGACCATTACAAAGATAAGACTGAACATGCTGTACATCAGAAGTATTGATTACCAAAGAGAAAACTTCAGCAAGGAAGGGGCATTAGAAACATGAGGGTGAGGAACTGAAACATTAGATAGAGTACCCCGGAAAGTCTCACTGAGCAGGGAAATTTGAATGAAGACCTAAAGGAAGGGAGGGAGCAAGTTGTATGGACGGAAGAAGAAACATCCAGATAGAAGAAATAGCAGGCCTTGAAGTGAGAGCATGCCTATCACGGTCCAGGGTCAGCCAAGACGTCACAGTGATCAGTGTGCCCTGAGCTAGAGCAATAGGAGGATATGGGATAGGCAGTTGGTAAGGGGGCAAGAAGGTGTCGAATCATATTTATGTCATTATAGTGCCTTGGGCTTTTACACTAAACTGGAAAAGCATCAGGTTTTGAGCAAAAGTATGACGTGGTCTGATTTCCCTTTTAAAATCTATACCCTGATGTTTATAGCAGCTTTATCAACAATAGCCAAATTATGGAAAGAGACCAAATGTCCATAGACTGATGAATGGATAAAGAAGATGATATATATATGTATACACACACACACATGCACACACCCACACTCACAATGCACAATAGACTATTACTCAACCATCAAAATGGATGAAATCTTGCCATTTTGCAACAACGTGGATGGAGCTAGAGAGTATTATGCTAAGCAGAATAAGTCACAGAAAGACAAATACCATATTATTTCACTCATTTGTGGAATTTAAGAAGCAAAACAGATGAACACAGTGGAGGGAGAAAAAAGAGAGAGAGGGGAACAAACCTCAGGCAAATTCTTAACTATAGAGAACAAAAGGAGTGTTGATGGACGGAGGTGGGCAGGGGATGGGCTAAATGGGTGATGGGTTGTAAGGTGGGCATTTGTGATGAGCACTGACTGTTATATAAGCGACGAATTACTAAATTCTACACTTGAAACCAATTTACCCTGTATGTTATCTGACTAGAATTTAAATAAAAAATTAAAATTTAAAAAATTGATTTGTAAGTTAACAATTAGGCAATGTGTAAAAAATTCTCTCTGAGCCACAGAAATGTATTAAAGGAATATTCATTATCTAAAACAAAAACAAAAAACAAAAAAACAAAAAGCCCAGGATTCTGGCTGCTGTGTTGAAACCAGACTAAAGACAGCCCATTAGAATAGTATAATATTGTAGCTAAGACATGATGGTGTGTGTTAATAGAGCTGTAGCAATGAAAATTGTGAGATGTGGTCACATTTTTAATATGTTTTAAAGATAGAGCCAGGGTGCCTGGGTGGCTCACTCAGCTAAGTGTCCGACTTTTGAATTTTATTATTATTTTTTTTAATGATTTTTATTTATTTTTGATAGAGAGACAGCACGAGCAAGGAAGGGTCAGAGAGAGAGGGAGACACAGAATCCGAAGATAGGCTCCAGGCTCTGAGCTACCTGTCAGCACAGAGCCCGACACTGGGCTGGAACCCACCAATCGTGAGATCATGACATGAGCCGAAGCCAGAAGCCAGATGCTTAACCGACTGAGCCACCCAGGTGCCCCTAAGTGTCCGACTTTTGATATCAGCTCAGGTTGTCATTTCATAGCTCGACATTTAAGCCCCAAGTCAGGCTCCACACTAAGCACTGAACAGGGAGCCTACTTGGGATTCTTTCTCTTCCTCTCTCTCTGCCCCTCCCCACTCTCTCAAAATAAATAAACATAAAATAATAATAAAGATAGAACCAGAAAATATTTCTTGATAGATTATGAAAAAAGAAATCAAAGATAACATCCAGTTTTTATAACTGGAAGAATAAAGTTGTCATTTAATGAGAAAGGAAAGACTTGGAAAGATCCAGAGTGAGAACCAGGCTCTTAGTTATATGAGTCTGGAGTTCAGAAGTCAGATCCTTACTGGAGATAAAATTTCAGAATTATAAGTATATAGAAGGTACTTAAAGCCATTTCTGAGAAATTTTTAAAAAATGTTGTATTTATTTTTGAGAGAGAGAGACAGAGCATGAGTGGGGGAAGGGCAGAGAAAGAGGGAGACATAGAATCTGAAGCAGCTCCAGGCTCTGAGATGTCAGCACAGAGCTTGATGTGGGGCTCGAACTCACTTACAGTGAGATCATGACCTGAGCCAAAATAGGACGCTTAACTGACTGAGTCATCTGACTGAGTCATCCAGGTGCCCCCCATCTGTGAGAAATTCTATAGCAACAATGGAATAAACACTTAAAACAAACTTTGAGTAAGCAGAGCAGGGGATAGCGTGGGGAAAAAAAACCCTATAAAAATGGGAGAGGATGGGTTTGCTGCAAGGGGCTTCAGGGTCAAGGGGGCCAAGCACGGCTCACTGTGACAGGAAACAGGCCGTGGGGGCAGAGCTGTGAACAAGATGAGCAATTCCGTCTCCTCCTTGCCCACCAATGGGCCCTGATGATCTCACCTTACTGTCAGTTCTTACACCTCAGCCTACTCTCAAGTATTCATTTAAGGGACACCTGTTTCAGTATTTAATCTGAACCTAATTTCCCTATTAAACAGGTAACAACCTACTAAAGGACTTACCCTGCACACACAAAAAGAATGTAAAAACAATGTTTAGGAAAGGAATGTTTCTACACTTCATATGCAAAGGAAATGCCGTGCTTATATTACCATTGGTTGTGTTTGTCAGAAATCATCCCTGTTGGTTGGTTAAAGCACCATCCTGGAATGGGTTATTCTCAGTTATCACAACTTGACCTGTGACGCCTCGAGTTACTGGGCCTCTTCTGCCCACACTCTGCTTTTGGTTCTTTCCCTCCCTCACCCTAGTGACTCTCCTCTTGCCCCATCTCATTCTCGCCCTGCACTTTCTGTCTCTGAAAGCTAAACACGCCACACAACCACCACCCAAGTAACAATGTTGATGCTCCTGGTTCTCCCACGTCTCAGTACGGGGCCGATGAAAACAACATTTAACTGGCCATTTCCCATCTCCCATAGGCCTTCCAAAGGCCACATATCCCCCACTACTCTTTTCTCTACACACTTTGTCTTCCTGATCCAGAATCTCACCTCCTTCACAAGATGCGCCATCATTTATGAAGTCTCCGGAGCCAGAAACCTAGGAATGACATGTATCCCTTTGTCCACCCCGATCTTAGCCCAACATCCAGTGAGTCCTGTTAATTCTACAATTTAAATGGTACTTCTTTCCCCACACCACTTCTGTAATTCCTGAATCCTTTTTTTTTTTTTTTACTGGAATACATTATTTTATTTTGTTTTGTTTATTTTAATGTTTCAGATTTTTATTTAAATTCTAGTTCGCTAACATATTGTGTAATGTTAATTTCAGGAGTAGACTTCAGTGATTCATCACTTACATACAACACCCAGGAACATCCTGACAAGTTCCTTCCTTAATACCCATCATCCATTTATCCCATCCCCCACCCACCTCCCCTCCGGCAACCCTAATTTGTTTTCTAGACTCTCTTTTTTGGTTTGCCTCACTCTTTATTTTTCTTTCCCCCATGTTCATCTGTTTTGTTTCTTAAATTGCACATGAGTAAAATCTTATGGTATTTGTCTTTCTCTAACTGACTTATTTTGCTTAACTAATACTTTCTAACTCCACCCATGTTATTGCAAATAGCAAAATTTCATTATTTTTTATGGCTGAGTAACAGTCCAGTCCATATATATATATATATATATATATATATATATATATATATCCATTCTGCATACTTTGATCATTACATATATTCTGTAATTTCTACATACTTTGATCACTATAAGATTCAGCAGTTATTTATTTCTATGTCTGTGTCTCCTTTTAGCCTGTGAATTCCTTAAGGGAAGATACCGGATCTTATTGTGGAGAAGAACTGACTACTTACAGATTTCAGCAGAGTGAGGTTAATTGGTAAGGGTAAAGGTAAAGACATCAGTAACTGCAGCAAGCGGCACTAAGAAGAAAGGACATGGCACAAGAGTGAGAAGCATTGTAAAGGTGACCTTCAACAGTGCCCACTAGAGTTGTACATACTCAGCATGTGTAAATCTACACTGATTACTAGACTTGAATCCATTACTGAGAATTTATTGAATGCCTGTAACCAACACCATGTTAGGCACTGACGTGGAATAAAGAAGTCTTCAGACAGAAGACTCACTCCTTCAAGAGCCTTCCATCTAGCTCTCCAGCAGAGAGATGGAAGCATGATGCATGACAGGATAGAATTAATCGATTTGCATGGCACAGACTGTGTCTTGATAGAGAAAAAAAATTGAGACTACTAATGCACTTCATGCAGAAGGTGAACTTGAGATGGAACTCAAAAATGGATAAAATCCAGTAGAAAAGGAGACTGAAAAGAAAAAAAACACCTACATTCTAGAATATGTTCACAAGATACTCAAAAGACTGGCCGGCCTTCAGGAGAGGGTTTCTGAGGTGGGACAGTGGGAACAAGTCAGGGCAGGTAAAAGACGGAAAATAGGCAGAGTGAACATGCAGAGTGTTCACCAGTCACTCAACTGAGTCAATTTTAATATAATTTGACCCTATACACTACTCAAGGTTGCTATTTCTTTTGGCTCTGTTGAATTTCCTTAAGTCTTCTTACCCAAGAAGTACAAGGACATGGATTCAGTCGCCTGCCAAAGTAAGGGCAGGGGGAGGGCGTGCCTGAAGTCACTCATCAGAAACACACCAGCTGATTAAGGAGGGGCATTATTTCACTTTAAAAGGAGGCTCTTGGTTCCTCTTAGGGACTAAAAGGCTGATTGCTTCAATAGGAAAGGCAACATCAAAAGGGATTGAGCACTGGGCAAGCCAGAATTAGAACTCCACAGTAGAACATCAATTACAGAGTCTACAAATAGGTGTTTCACTACAGAAAGAGCCCTTAGAGCCTGGTGCAAAGAAGGATCTTTGTGCATGAGTGTGTGATTGATGAAAACAGAAGATATCAGTTAAAGAAAGGACAAGAAAGGAAATGAAAAAGATGTGTGAGGTTTGTCAACCTTTTCCCTAAGTACCCTTCCCATTCTCAGCGAGCACAGTATACCACCCAACATGACAGAAAACTCATCGTGAAACTCAAGCCAGTAACAGAGCAGAATGAGCAATTTCATAGAACAACAACGGACATGAGGTCTGCAGCAGAACTACAAAAGGAAGAAAAGTTAACTGTTAAACCTCCAACAGTTCTGTTCTGCCTGGTTTAGGTACAACAAAATTCAGAGGCCCCGTCGTCTTAACTCTAATCCCCAGATGTAAATGTTTTCTTTCTCTAAGCCTGCTTAAAGCTGAACATGCTTTAGACTCTAGGAGACTTTTTTCTGTAATTTGTTGTGCATTATCAGCTATTTACATAATTACTCTAATTAAGCTAGTTACAGCAGTTCCTGTAAATATGTGAAAGATCACTGAAACATGTAATTATGTCCTTATATCATTAATTAAACTATATCAGCTGGGAAAATTACTGTAAATATGTCTGGAGGTGTTATTAGTCTGTGTAATGGAGACACAGAATTCTTTATTGAACTACAATAACGTGTTCTGCACTAATAATCTATTTAAAATACCACTCGTGATTTTTAAAGTTAAACATAGCAGGTATAAAAGAAAAATGTGGCTTTTGTACCCATAACAGTTTGAAAGAAATGCTCCAGGTTTGAGATTTCCTTTACTACCAGCTTGGGTAGAATGCAAATTGACAGGAGGGCTCAGTTCCCCAGTGGTCGTACCTGGAACTGCAGCGAGGTGGCAGCTTCTGAGGCGTGTACTCCTTTCCTGGAAGAGGCCCAGAGGAGGCCCAGCCAAGATCGCTGACCCCCAGGCTGCCCTCCCACGCTGGACTGGGCCTCCGATTGTTCCCTCTTGGATTCTGATGAACCTACCAACCAACCTCTTCCCTTAGTGTTTATGTGTAAATAGTTGTCCCAATGTCCTGAGCCAAAATAAGGCTAAGGCTCCATTTTAAAGGACATAAATAGGGACGCCTGGGTGCCTCAGTCGGTTAAGCTTATGACTTCGGCTCAGGTCATGATCTCCGGGTTCGTGGGTTCTAGTCCTGCATCGGGAGTCTGGAGCCTATTTCGGATCCTGTGTCTCCTTTCCACTCTGCCCCTCCCCCACCTCTCTCTTTCAAAAACACATAAAACATTAAAAAATAAATAAATGAAGTACACAAACATCAGAAAAATGAGAATCTCAGGGGAGCCTGGGTGGCTCAGTTGGTTAAGCGTCCGACTTCGGCTCAGGTCATGATCTCTCGGTTCATGGGTTTGAGCCCCGAGTCAGGCTCAGTGCTGACAGCTAGCTCAGAGCTTGGAGACTGTCTTTGGATTCTATGCCTCCCTCTGTCTCTGACCCTCCCTTGCTTATGCTGTCTCTCTCTCTCCTTCTCTCTCAAAAATAAAAAGGTTTGAAAAAAAAAAGAAAAGTGAGAGTCTTAACTCTAAAGGTAAAATTTCAAACATTGTGTGCATGAATTGTGAGGCTGAGAATCCAGCCTTTTTTTTTTTCCCTTCAAATCAGACAGCTTCTGCTTCCTCCTGAAGCAGGCATTTGGAGGTATTTCAAGCCCTCCACCAGGGAGACAGTACCCTTATTCAGTGAAGAAAAAATGCAGATAGCTCTGCCAGGGGGTGGCAAATGATGGCCGCTGGAGCCCTTATTGGTTCAAAGGATGCTGCTATAAAGGAAAGGTAGCGAGGACTAAAACGATGAGGGGATCCCCAGAGCTTCAGAAAGACACACAGGAAACCCCCTCCCTCAGAAAATAACAAACAGAGAAAGCTTTCAGTTCTTCAAGTGCAAAAAATAAAAGCTTATGACTAGAATTCTGATTCTCTTTAGTTTAATGTTTATTTCTGGGGAGAGGAAAAGGTTAACTTTGTTCTTATACGAAAATGTTATGCAAGTTTTCATCTTTTTTGGAAATCAAAAAAGGTCCACTTCTCTGAAAAAGAAGTTTCTAAGTTTTGGAAGAAAGCACATGATTTTATTTTTAATAATTATAAAAATGATACTTCAGGGCCACCTGGGTGGCTCGGTCAGTTAAGCATCTGACTCTTGATTTTGGCTCAGGTCATGATCCCAGGGTCATAGGATCTGCCCCATGTTGGGGCTGCGCCTGGTGTGGAGCCTGCTTGGGAGTCTCTCTCTCTCTCTCTCTCTCTCTCCCCCTTTGCCTCTCTTCCCAACCTGCTCTCTCTCTGAAAATTAACAAAAACAAACCCCCCCACAAACTTCACTATATTTCCACTCTGTGTGTGTAGCAGATAACATACTTGACTATACTTCTATCTAACTCACACTTATGGACTAAATAGCTATTTAAAAACTAGGTTTGGGCTTGGATTTCTGCCTGTTTTCAATTTCATACCCTGAGACAGAATTAAATTCATTCTGTAAAGTGGCACATAACAACATACCTCACTTTTGGGGTCTACCAATGACTCTATGATTCAAAGACTGCAGAAATTCTCCCCTTAAAAAATGAAATGAATATATTCATTGTAATTTATATGTAGTGGAACATGTCCCCTAAAGTCTGTCCCCAGACTGGGAACCCCTAAAATATACATTGAAGTGTTAGTATTTATTGGGTTGTGAGTGTTCTCTATTAGGAACTTGGGCGTAAAGTGAAAAACCAACGAAAAACTTTTAATGAAAGAAAATCATGACTGACAATAATGTGTAACACAGGTTACCAGTAGTATTTTTTTTAACGTTTATTTATTATTGAGACGCAGAGAATGAGCATGGGAGGGGCAGAGAGAGGGGGAGACACAGAATACAAAGCAGGCTCCAAGCTCTGAGCTGTCAGAACAGAGCCCGATGCGGGGCTCGAACCATAGAGCTGTGAGACCATGACCTGAGCCGAAGTCAGACGCTCAACCAATGGAGCCACCCAGGTGCCCCTATCAGCAGTATTTTAATATGAACACTGGTCAGGAAATTAGATCAACTTTTACTACACAAACATTACAAGTACCACTAGTTGCACTCCCCAATCCTTCCTCTGATAAATTTTCCCATAGGCTCAGAGTATTTTACACAGATAAACTATTTTCTACCATATTCCTGAGGTAACATTGTCTTTCTGATCACGCACTGTTGTCATATCTGGACCCCAAGTGAAGCAGCCTCTACAGATTTCTCAGTTGGTTCCTGGTTGAGAGCTTCTATCTTTACCTCAGGATTCGCCTACCTTCAGGTCAGTCTGGTTTTCTCAAGGGGAAGCACGGCTGTGAATGTGGCTTCCTTTCCAAATAAACCCCAGTCAAAAGGCTGGGGGTGGGGAATGTGAAGAGAAAACAGCACAGTGAGATCTTACTAGCTTTCTGGATTCCTTGGAGCACCATCCCCAACCCTGTGACTTGTGAAATAGAGTTGGTCAGCAGGAGAGATACTGCACCAACCCCAGCGATGAGACCGATGAGACCGGGGTCTCCCGGGGATGCTTCCTTTTCACTTGGTGATGGCGGAGCCATGACCTCCTGTGAAAGCCCTCAGTTAAACCATGCAACTTCAAAACCAAGGTTCTTGTAGAGCTATATTGATATGGAAAAGCAATGTGAAAATGGAATTTTTCATACTGACCCCAAGTTTTACTCCTTCTGGCAAGCAATTGCAGAAGCGAATCCCTTGGTCAGCTAGAGTAAACAAGCCTTTCGGATCACATGCCTGGCCATGGCGCTCATCCCAGGGTCCTGGACTACACATGGATGCCCTGATTCCATCGATGGGCTAACCCACCTCGCTTAGGTAAGTGGCTGCTCTCACACAGTCACTCAAGTGGCATCGGCCTGACCTCACATGAAGGACAACAAGAATCTAATACATAATTTGAAAGACTTCAATGATATGCAAAAAAACCACACATCTTTGGAGAAAATGTTTTCTAAAACATTTTACAACATGGTGACTGTCATGTGTACATTCTGGTGCTGCATTTATTAGAGGCAGAGTAGGACCTAAGCAAACATGAGAAAGCCAGGTCACCTCTAGGTCTCTTCCCAAGTTCACCGAGTGGGATGCACTCCTGAGGATTTCTCTGTGACTGAGTGAGGTTTTTCACTCTAAGTCTATTCACCAAACCCCCAACTCAAAAGTGAAAGCACACTACGGGGTAATAGTTATAAATGGATCAACGTGCTCATTTAATTCCAGGAAATCGTTTGAGCAGGAGTCTGAGATCGCCCCAGGGTTACAAAGTACCAGGTGGACAGGGAAAGCATCTGGACAGGTCAGTCTACTGAAAAGGCATTAGACTGGGCTATACAGGGCCAGTCCTCTCCAACGTCTTCTCTGGTTGTTGTAGAATTATGGGCAACCTAAGCTCTTTCTCAGGAACTCAATGCACCTGGTATGGTCATTACTCTGTGCCGGCCTCCCCTCACTGAGCTGTCTCTGGGCAGAAACTCAGCACCTTCATCTATGTTGCCATTGCTGAAGGACATTTTGGTGGCCACACTGGTCTTCCGCTGCTGCTGCTATTCCTGCTGGCACTGAGGAAGGTGTTCAAGGCCTTCCAGCTGTACTGCCCTCTTGGCTGCCTAAAGAACATGCTTGGGGGGGGGCGGCCTGCTGGGCACCCAGGAGGTGGAGCTGGTAGCCAGGGCAATGGAGACTCTCTTCTGAGGCGGTGATTGATAGGGTGACCCCATCTACAGCGACCGTTACAGAGTAAGCCCTGACTGAATGCTTCTTGGCTTCCGAAGAAGTGATAGGATGCTCTATTTATGTGAAAATGGCATGGCCACCATGACACCATGCTCACTGGGAAGCTTGAAATATTTTTTCTGAATCCCGGAAAACAAAATAGACAAATACAATTTATATCTACTATACAAAAGCAACACATATTTTGTAAGCCACCATCCTAGAGCTGCCTTATCTCCTTTTGGGTACAGACAGGGGATCAAGAGGGTATCTGAATATGTGAACACAGAGCCTTGCCTTTTTGACGTTTGGAAGTAGCTGACTTCAGCAAACCTCTGATGGTTAGAGTGTTTACTGTTGATTTTCTTTCTTCTCTGAACCTCAGGTTATGTTTTCCATAAAGGACGAGCTTTTATTTTATTTTTAAATTTTTTTCCTTTTTTTTTTACACAATTTATTTTTATAACATATGTGATTATTTTCCATCATTTACAATACAGTAGTTACAATGACACTCCAAACAGAAAAGCAAAGTAAAAAATCAAAACCCCCACTTCTATTTCATGTAATTAGACTTATACAGAAATTAGAAGGTTAGGTACCAACTAGTTAATCACCTAATTTCACAGCTATCTGAAGTGGCAATTGTAATATAGCAGCTTATCTATGATACACTCAAGATACATGATACAATTTATTACTTGCCCATAAGCTAAAACACAGCCTGCTTAGCTTTTTAAATTTACATGAAACCTGACTGCAGTACTACTGAAGCCCGGTTGTTTTCTTTAATGGGCATATGCCTAATCACTGCCAACAAATTCCTCTGGCTCCAGGCTTGGCTCAGAGTCAGAAACACCGGTAATTACCAACCTCAGAAGGTCATGTACTCCTTCCCTGGGAAATGATCTGGAGTGAATCCTTATTCACAGTCTCTGTGGAGTCAGTCTGTTTTCTCTTTGTCATAATGGGTTAACCCTCATACAGGCCTAGAATTCCATAACCCTTCTCAAAATGAGTTATGCTCTCAGCTCACTCAATTTTTCCAAAAATGATAATTGGATTACCTTATTCCATTAACTGAAAAGAAATTTAGGAACCTCATCTTTTATATTGGGGGTGGGGAGGAAGGTGGTGGAGGTAAAGTCTCTAGGAAAGCCCACAGGCTTTGGGATCAAAAAGGCCCATGTTAAAATTCTAACTCCGAATTTTAAAGGGCACGTAACTTTACACATGTACTTAAACTTACAATTGTTCTGTTCCTTTCTCAGTCAAATGGAGAGCATACCACCTACCTGGCAAGGGCACTCTGAGAATTAAGAGTTAGTCTACCAGGTGCCTGCCGTGCTGCAAATGCTCAATAAATGGTAGTTCTTGATTTAGTGTTTCAAGTTAATAGTTGTAAACCATATTACAATAAGTTATCCACAGTTTATGAAATCCTTTGAAATATATTATCTACTTGGTTCTCACTTTGCTTCTGCAAGATCATGCATAAAATAGGTGCCATCTCTATTATCGAGATAGATACAGGCTTAAACATTGAGCATGTTGCCGGAAGTTGCGCAGTTTGCTTGGGAGTGTTGGGACAACTCAGGCTCTCTGACCTCTACCTCAGATATGTATTTCTGCCCTCATGCCACGCTGCCTACCGTCATGGACCCAGTCAGCCTGTTCATTCACTTCAGGTAGCATGTTAACTGTTTAAATAAAATTCACATGTTGAATAATTAAATGGAATCTATTGGGGAAAATGTTCTTATTTTCATTATTCAAAATTCTGCAAATCTGACCCTTAGCGAAAGTGACGAGGGTAAGTATGACTAGCCTGAAGAGCACTTATTGCTAAGTAGCCTACCTTGAACAATCTCATGTTCTGTAGCTACACTGTCTACTAGAGTAGCCATCAGCTACATATGGCAATTGAGTAATTGAAGTGTGGCTTGTGTGACCAAGGAACTGAATTTTGTATTTTAGTTGTTTTTAATTAATTTAATATTCAACTTAAAACCTGACTTTTGCTTCAGTTACTAAAAATATTTTACGTATATTTGAAAGAGCTTAGATACATAAGTTTGCCTTTTCAATTGTACGTTTTACGAATTCTGCACACAGAACAAATATTTTTGATAAAATTTAGCATTTGAGTTGAGATGTGCTGTAAGTATAATATGCAAACCAGATTTCAATGACTTAGTATCAAAACAGAAGGCAAAATATCTTCTTAATAATATTTAATACTGATTATGCATTGAAATGATAATATTTTGGATGTATTTGTTTAAATGAGATATATTATTACAATTAAGGATATCAGTTTCTGTTTACTTTTTTAAAACATGGCCACAAAAAAATTTTAAGGTAGTTATATGGCTGGCATTAAATTTCACTTGGCGGCACTGTTCTACAGGTAACCCAATTTATCTGTACAACTGGGAAAAATCACAGATAAATATCACATTTCATTTTATTGATAAATTTTAATTTTTGGCTGGCCTGCATCTGTTTCTTCATTGCTAAGATCTTTCCGGGTGCTACTTTCTTTGAGACAGCCAGAGAGAAAGCAAAAATGTGTTTTTGTTTGTTTGTTTTTGGTAGAGAGGCATGCATGGGCCTAAAAGAAAAATCCTGAAATTGACATAACTATTGAATTACAAGCTATGTTCACTCTAATTCAGTGCCTCAAACACTTATGGAATATCTGTGAAATGAAAATGACTTGTTACACCAATGTTAATAGAACCCAAAATTCTGGTGTCTAAAATGCTTCATCATAAACCATCAGTAACCAAGCATGAACCAAACATCACCTGATTCTGCCTATTAAAAATGCAGGTTCCTGGATCCCAGCGAGGCCTACTGAGTTAGACTGTGAACAGTGGTGACTTGGAAGTTTGCAAGTTGAATGGCATTCTGACCACTCTACAATATGAGAGCCACTGTCCTAGGGCGCAGGAGAGACAGGAAACAAGTCTGGACTTAACGGAAGGACTCTGCTAGAGGCGCTGAGACATCGACGGTGTGCCATGGAAAGCTTTCTCAGGCAGAAGGTGTCTAACTGGGGGCTGAAGGACAAGCAGGAATTAGTCACTAAAGAAACAAGCGGGGAGAGCAGCAAGCAGAGGACCAGAATGAGCAAGGCCCTGGAGCACAGATCATCATGGCGTGGGTGGTGGCATCTGAGCACTGGACTCTGACTGTGGCTTAAACATGATAGGAGGCCACGAGGAGGCTCAAAAGCAATGCTAAGAGTTTTGACTCTCAACTTGGAGGTAGGCTGTTTTTTTAGGGTAAAGGAGACATTGGCAGAGGATGTATGAGAGGCATGCATAGTCTGGAAAACAGTTTCCAGACGACCCTGATAGTCTGGTCCAGAGCCACTGCTAAAAGCAGGATTTTAGCCAAGGATCATTATGGCCAGGTCTGTGTTTACAAATTTTTCCATCTGACAACTGTGAGGAGGATGACTTTTAAGGAAGTTCACTCAACATCGGGGAGTTGAAAAATGTCTAAACTGAAGTGGTAGTAGAAGGGATTAAAAAAAAGAAATTATGGGATAAATTGTAAAGAAGGAAACTTAGCAGGATTTTGTGTTTGACTGGATCTTGGGGCACAGAAAATTGAGGGCAACTTCCAACTCCCTGGCTTGACTCACTGAAAGGATGGCTCTGCTTTTCACCGAGAAAGAACACCAGCTATCCAAACGCGTCTAATTTCAAAACTGTGCCTGGCATGTTCGTCTGAATGAGTCATTCTATGCAAAACCCATCGACAGGCTTCAAAAGGCTCCAATAAATCCATAACACGGCACAAGACTGTACACAGCCCAGGGGAACTGTATGGGGTTTTGGCCTTAATAACATCTGTTCCCATGTGACATTTTCGAAGAAACCTATTTACTATGAAATGCTTTTGGGATTTGAATCCACATCATCATCGCAAAAGCTCTGATATTCACATACTTCAAGATATCTCTAAGAACATTGCAGGGAGATTTTTAAAAAAATTTAAACCTTAGTAACACCTATTTCTTATGTCCACATATATCACATCGTTAATTAGAAAGTATAACACTCTAAAGATATAAAAGTTTTTTCTTTCTCAAAGTAGTTTGCATATGCATTGCTTTTTAATTGTTCTATTAGGATATCATTAACTCTCAGTTATTTAAAAGAAAGAAAACGCACCAAGAGGGCTTTCAGAAAATAAACTGTATGTAATCTAGACTAAAACAGAAATTAAAACTTCAATAGGAGAACTTTGATATTTTTCAAACAAAATACTGCTTTTTAAGTTGCCAAAGTTCACTCAGTCAGGCTCTACCCTACAACAGGATCAGATGAGCCCCCTCAGGCTTCCACAGGACTATTACTTTGAAAGTTTTTCAAAATTATTAAAAAATTTTTTCAAGGTTTATTCATTTTTCAGGGACAGAGAGACAGAGCACAGATGGGGAGGGGCAGAGAGAGAGAGGGAGACACAGAATCTGAAGGAGGCTCCAGGCTCTGAGCTGTCAGAACAGATCCCACATGGGGCTCGAACTCACAGACTGAATTCATGACCTGAGCTGAAGTCGATGCTCAACTAACTAAGCCACCCAGGCACCTCTCAAAATTATTTTTTAATGTTTATTTTATTTTTGAGAGAGAGACAGAGACAGAGACACAGTATGAGCAGGGGAGGGGCAGAGAGAGAGGGAGAGACAGAACCTGAAACAAGCTTCAGGCTCTGAGCTGTGAGCACAGAACCCCATGAGGGGCTTGAACCCACAAACTGTGAGATCATGGCCTGAGCTGCAGTCAGGGGCTCAACTGACAGAACCACCCAGGTGCCTCGAAAGTTTTTCAAAATTTTAATCCAAAGGCTTATAAATAATTTGACATAGTTTTTCTAAAGGATCTTTTCTTTATAAAAAAGTAAAATGTTTTTGCTTAACCCAAATATTTAAACCAAATTAAAATAATTCTGGGAACTGATTTTTTCATAAGCCACTTAACTATTCTTATTTGTTCTCCAAAACTATTAACTAACACTGAAAAGTAAATGAAAATTTGTAATCTTTATAGATGTCACAACACTGTTGTATTGGTCTTACACTGTCACTAACTTTTTTATATTTCTACCAATACATTTTAATGAAACGAGAAGAGTTACGGTCATCCTAACAGGTGGACATTTTAAATTATGTAGTCCACTTGATGTGAAGGGCCAAAGAAAAGTAATAACTACCCTA
>NC_043706.1:116847173-116856441 GCF_006229205.1 Suricata suricatta
AAGGAAAGGAAAGGAAAGGAAAGGAAAGGAAAGGAAAGGAAAGGAAAGGAAAGGAAAGGAAAGGAAAGGAAAGGAAAGGAAAGGAAAGGAAAGGAAAGAAGGAAGGAAGGAAGGAAGGAGAAAGAAAGGAAGGAAGGAAGGAAGGAAGGAAGGAAGGAAGAAAGAAAAAGCAGGAAAGAAAAGGAAGGAAGGAAGAAAGGAAGGAAGGAAGGGAAGAGGGAGAGAAGAAGAAAGAGAAAGAAAGAAAGGAGACGGAGAGAGAGGGAGGGTGGGAGGAAGAAAGAGAGAGGGAAGGAGGGTGAGAGGAAGGAAGGAGGAAGTAAAGGGAGAAAGAAATAGGAAAGATATACTAGTGATTAGAAAAGATGCCAGTTCTGATCAAATGGTTTTCACAAAGATTAAGAAAACTTTTCATATTTGCTGGAATTGAGTTCTCATTGATTTTATGACTAGTTTCAAAGTGGATGGCTACTTGAGGTAAAGAAATGGAATTTAATATTGTAGAAAGTTATTTAAAATAAATAGAGATAAACTTACAATGATAGAGCAGGAAAAGAAGGAACAAAATTCAGAAAAATGATATATGGAGGGAAAAAACAGGCTTTGAAAGAAAATGGCTCCAGAGTCAAGTTGTCAAAAGGACAGTAATGTTCACAAATATTAGGGGAACCTGGGTGGCTCAGTAGTTAAGCGTCCAACTTCAGCTCAGGTCATTATATCACAGTTCATGGGTTCAAGCCCCACGTGGGGCTCTGTGCTGACAGCTCAGAGCCTGGAACCTGGAGTCTGTTTTGGATTCTGTGTGTGTGTGTGTCTCTCTCTCTGCCCCTCACCCACTCACACTCTGTCTGTCTCTCTCAGAAATAAACATTAAAATAAAATTCAAAAGAAGAAATAAAACACTACTATTAAGATTTAAATGGTGGTGTTGATATAATTTGTAAGGTTATCAACCTTCGCCTGAGGACAGAATTGAATCCATGTGAGGGATTCACAACTTGAGAAAAATTACAAGACCAGCAAAGTGTAAGAATGAAAAATCAGAGGCTACCATAGAGCAGGGGATAGGGCTCCGGATTTGCACTTCACCTCTCTCAACTTCAGCTACCTCCACCCAAAACTAGAAAATAATAATATCTAGGAGGAAAAAAACCAAAAATCATAGGCAGAAAGACAAGAACTACTATAAGAATTAAATGAGGTAATATACAGCAAATCCTGTTGTAAACCTAAAACCCAATGTGGGGCGCCTGGGTGGCTCAGTCGGTTAAGCGTCTGGCTTCGGCTCAGGTTGTGATCTCACGGTTCGTGGGTTCGAGCCCCGCATTGGGCTCTGTGCTGACAGCTAGTTCAGAGCCTGGAGCCTGCTTCAGATTCTGTATCTCCCTCTCTCTTTGACCCTCCCCTGCTTACGCTGTCTCTAAAAAAATAAATTAAAAACATTAAAAAAAATTTAAAACTCAATGTAAGGCATTAAGTATATTTTAAACACACACACACACACACACACACACACACACACACGCCAGCTGTAACTAACTTCTCATCAATTACTATGAGCATCACAAACATTTACATGCCTAAGTGTATTCAAGACCCTGCTCTAGGAGCTGAGCATGTAGACAGATAGAAGGTACTGTCTCTCCCTCTAGTCTTGTTTATCATCAAGACTCAGGATGAGGTAAGTCACACTACAGAAATTAAAGACAGATCAGTAAAGCACATAAATAACAAAGGAAGGCAATATAGGCCGTGTGCTCAATACAAGGCAGGCACGGTGGGCATGAACACGACTCACAGGTGGGAGCAGTGATTGTGGAGCAGAGAAGCCCAGGAGAAGTTCAGAAGGAAGGCTGGGCTTCAGTGGGGCCTGAAGGATGGGGGCCACTTAAGTAAGCAAAGAGGAGGAAGGAAAAATATTGCAAGCAGGATGTATGGTGTAAGCAAAGGCCCTGAGATTGCCAAGGCTTTTTGGGGAGGAAGCAGAGAGAGCAGGGCATGGTAGAAGATAAACTTGGAAGGTAGCTTGTGTCGTAAAGCAGAAAGGCATTCGGCCAGTGCACCCCACTTAAGCCGTACAGGTTGCCTGTGGCTACGAGCATGGTGATTGGTTGGTTGGTCCCATGACCCATCCCAGTTGTTAAATACCATCAGCCCTCTGTGTCGGCACAGAGGCCAAAGCAAACTCAAGGCAGAAAATGCCAAGTTAAGGAGTTCAGATCTTATCTTTCCAACATTAGGGGCCAATTAAGGATTTTTAAATATATGACTAAGTCGCCAAAAGGGGTTACACTGAGCTTGTGGAGAGTGAGGTGAGAACAGGTCTCGCAGGGAGAAGGGGCTCAGAGAGAGCATTAGTGAGGGGATGTCCGTGCTAGCTTATGCACGGACTTACTTCAGTAAGGATGATCTAGGAGGTGGCAACAACCAGCATGGATAAGAGGCCCTGAATGTGCAAGATTTCTTGAGCAAAGGCCCTCTTCTGTCTGCAAACCCATGCCCAGCACAGCGCCCAACACTGACTAAATACTCTGCATGTGTTCACCAAAAGAAAAGAACTGTGGAAACGCTGTAAAATACATAGAGGTAAAATGGGAGGCCCAGGTATTTTAGGGAGAAACAGAGTATTAAGGACAGGAAATACCTTTTTTAAAAATTAATCCCAGAGAGAAAGAGCATGAGCTGGGGAGAGGGGCAGAGGGAGAAAGAAAATATTAAGCAGGTTCCACACTCAGGGCAGAGCCCATTGCGGGATGGATCCCCCCACCCTGGGAACATGACCTGAGCTGAAATCAAGAGTTGGTGGCTCAACCGACTCAGCCGCCCCGGCCCCCCTGGAAATAGTTTAAAGCTCGCTACTTCAATTTCCACATTTGGAAAGTTTAGAGTATGAGGCTCAGAGAGGTTATTTTCTGTCTGTTCATCCAGTGAACCTGGTTCAGAGACCTTATTACTTAGTTACCCCAGGAAGCCTGGAGGTGTTACCCTGTTGTTGGTGTCTTTGTTAAGACGTCTATTAATAAAAGCTTGCTATTTTGTTGACTGACTTTGAATTCTGCTATTTTACTTTTATAACATATGTGGGGGAAGTGTAGAGAGGGATGACGAATTAGGTAAAACAGTTGTGAGAAGATATGGGAGAAAACCGGCTTCTTTCACCTGGTTTTTAGGACTTTTCCTCAAAGCTTGGGAAAGATAGGACTATCACCTGGGGAAAGTTACCAATTTCCTAAAGCAGATTTCCTAAACCAGAAAGAGGTGAGGCTTTCAGCCCCCTCAGCAGCATTTTTCAAACTCTGGTTCACTTCCCACAAGCAGAGCACAAAAACAAGGCAGGGTCTGTGACCAGAATGTATTTAGAATTAGATGGCATGGGATGGCATGGGATGGCATGGAATAGAATAGAATAGAATAGAATAGAATAGAATAGAATAGAATAGAATAGAATAGAATAGAATAGAAAGAATAAATCAGACTGCATGGTTGGTAGATTGAGGTGAATATTGTTTTATGAAACTTTTTTAGCTCTAAGTGACCGTGTGTGTGTGTGTGTGTGTGTGTGTGTGTCTGTGTGTGTGTGTGTTAAAATGGGATGTAAAATGGTGACTCTGAGTCAAAGTCAAAAATATGTGAAAGCCACTGTCCAGTAAATATTTTTTCTCAAAGTAAATGAAAACCTTCTATAATCAGTTGACAAAATACAGAATTCCATCAAAAGAAGAAAAGACAAAACATTTATTGACGCACGTCTACAAAACCTTCTTTACTTTCCAGCAGGTCTCTGCATCTAGTCCCTACGCTCAGTCCCAACCTCATTTTTTAACTTCTCCGAAGACTGTTCCTTGGCCATCTCTTTATACAAATGCATATTAGCAAATCCATGATTCAGTGCAACTATTGTGATATGATATTCATCCAGTGTTGCCTGGTAAATGTTTAACAACAGGTTTTCTGGGGGTTGAGGAGCCCTTATTTGTAACATTTTCTTTTTGTGGTATAAATACTCCAACCATAGCCAATCCCAGCTCCCACGTGACTTGGCTGAACACAAAATTGGGAAGATATGCACATTAGTATATATTACATAGTATTTCCATCATGCATATGTAATAGAGAAAATAACCTCAAGAGCATACACGCTAGTAAAACGTAGTAAAATAATTAGGAGATTATGAGTTTTGAACATTTATTATCTTTTGATATCCAATATATTTATGGGGCGCCTGGGTGGCTCAGTCAGTAAAGCATCCAACTCTCGATTTCGGCTCATGTGATCTCACTATTTGTGAATTCGAGCCCACATCAGGCTCTGCATTGACAGCATGGAGCCTGCTGGGGATTCTCTCTCTCTGCCCTTTCCCTTCTCAGGCTTCCCTCTCTCTCTCTCTCTCTCTCTCTCTCTCTCTCTCTCTCTCTCTCTCTCTCTCTCCCTCTCCCTCTCCCTTCCCCTCTCTCTCTCTCAAAATGAATAAATAAAAATTAAAAAAAGAAATATAATATATTTCATTGTAGGTTTATAAAATTTAGTTTATAATCACGTCTGTGTCTGACAGCTGGCTCACAGAAGTCTGCCTGAACTCGCCAGCAGGCCCTGGTCCCACACTCTCCACCGTCTGCTGAATAACTATAGCTGAATCTCTTCCATAAGAAACCCCAAACTTAACATACTGAAATCTAAACTCACTTTCCTCTTTGAATCTCCATAGTGCACACTTCTCTTCCCCTCTTGACTTCCCTATTTCTATGAATGTTGCCTCCAATAGCCACCCAGCCAGTTGCTAAGTTTTGAAGGTTCTGTCTGTGCAGTTATCTTCTGATCTGCCCCCTCCTTTTCTTTCCAGTTAGGGTTACTGACCTAGTGCAGATCAATTAACTGAACTCTTTCCCCTTCATCTTCTTCTGACTACAGTCTATTTGATCATAGTACTAGATTAATCTTGCAAAGGCACAGCTTTGAAAATGTAGTTCTTCCATTCAAATCCGGCCTTCAAAGCTCTCTGTGCCCCAGGTGATCTGGGTAGCTCCGTGTTCCCTGAGTCTTGAAGATGCCTTCCTGATTGCGTGCTTTTGTTCACAGTTTTCTCTTCCTCTGGAAATCCCTTCCCTCATCATCGAAAAGCTTGTATCTTTTATTCAAGACTCAGTTCAGATGGTGATGAAAATATGCAGGTTGTTTGTCAGAGGAATAAATAAGTTTATGAGAATCTGGAGGGTGGAAATGCCTAGTGTAGTACCAAATTCAGAAATCATTTAAAGACAAAAATGCATTTAGTCACTATGTAATATAGACAGCCTGTGACACAAATTGCGCTAAAGTAGCACCCCCCCTCCCAAGGGCGCCTGGGTGGTTCAGTCAGTTAAGCCTCCGACTTCAGCTCAGGTCATAATCTCACGTTCATGGGTTCGAGACCCACGTCAGACTCTGTGCTGACAGCTCAGAGCCCCTGTTAGGACTCTGTATCTCCCTGTCTCTCTGCCCCTCCCCCTCTGTCTCTCCCTATCTCAAAAAAAAAAAATTTAATAAAATAAAGTAGCACCCCCTGTTGTTATTATGAAAAGGTTTGCTGTGAGCAGACATGAGGTTTTTCCCTTAAACCTACAGATTTCAATTACACACGCTGAGCTGTCATTCATTCACCGAAATGATCAAGAATTGTTTAACCATTTGCTGTAATTATTTCCCTATTAGTGCTCTACATGAAAACGTGTTGAGACTGTGAGGAAGCATAGGAGGGAGAGACATGGCACCCCAGGAGCTTGGTCTGTTTCCACCGTTGATAAGCCTCATTCCTCTTTGGGACACTGACCACAGCTGCCGAAGATCCACCATAGGCTCGGGATTTCTTAGCAGTAAGAAGCAAAAAAAACAAAAAACAAAAACAAACAAAAACAAAAAAAGCTGAAATTTGTACCTATTACACATCTTTCTTCCTTCAGTCATTCCCTGATGTTTAGTGTAAAACAAAATGCTTTAAGGCTTGCTTTCTCGAAAAGGAGAATCCTAATGATGATCAGTAAGTGATAAATGATTCTTCTCTTTCAAGTTTCAGATCCGAAGCTGAAGTTTAGCAGTAAAGGAAGAAAGAATAGGCTGCCACAGGCCTGTGGTCACCGGCACCGACTTTCCCATGGACTTGAATTATCCTAGATTAGAGATGGACTGAATCTGTAGCCCAGGAGAGGTGAAAGAGAATGAGGTGGGAGAAGGTGGTGAGAAACAGCGGGGAAAGGTAAAGGTGTATTGAACCTTCCTGTCCTCCTGATTTTGATCGAAGATTGTCAATGAGCAGTCTAGAAACCACCTCTAGGAGTGCCTGGGTGACTCAGTCCGTTGTGTCAGGCTTCAGCTCAGGTCGTGATCTCAGGGGTTCGTGAGTTCAGATCCTGAATCAGCAGAGCCTGCTTCAGATCCTCTGTCCCCTTCTCTCTCTGCCCCTCCCCCGCTCGTTCTCTCTCTCTCTTTTTCTCTCGCTTTCTCTCAAAAATAAATATTAAATTTTTTTTAAAAAGAAAGAAACCACTTCTGTGAAAACCACGTGGGTACTTGTTTAAAGTGCAGATTCCTAGGCCTTCCCTCAGACCTACTGAATCCTAGTCTCTAGGGACACTGCCTAGGACTGAATATTTTTCACGCAGACACTGAGTGTTTCTGATCCACACTAAAGAGTATAAAGATCACTGTTCTAGTGTTGGCCAAGTATGGCCTGCAGGCTGGATATGGCCTTCAAGCTAAACATGATTTTATATTTTCAAAAAAATTGTAAAAGAAGAAGGAGGAAGAAGAGGAGGAGGAGGAAAGAAAAGAACACGATATAGCCCACAAAGTCTAAAACATTTACTTTCTGGTCTTCTGCAGAAAAGTTTGCTGACCTCTGTCTAATACAATACAAATAAAAGGCTGTATCTGACTTTAGCCCTCTCCCAGCCCAGCCACAGCTAAAATAACTGACGTAGCAGTCTCAAAAAATTAAATTAAATTAAGAGTGATGTAGTATATCAAGTTCTCATCTAAAAATGTATTTGTAATCATTATAAGTGGAGGGAGGAAATGTATAGTTGTAGTAAACATTCCATAATGCTCTGAAAATATATTTTCATCTGTATGAGAATTTACTATAACTCCATTTGATTCTAGCCTTCCATATACTTACCAGTTGGCAATATATCCCAGACCAGCCTAGTAAGAATTGTTGCAGGTCTGTATATTTTTTATTGGACTATGCTTGTCTTATAGTATACATGTGAGGGGGAAAAATGTACATCCCAAAATGTCTGGGTAATGAAAATAAGAATAATATAATCTATTATATTATAATATAATAAACTCTCAAAACGCATAGAAAAATGATGCACTGGGTGGCCCAGTCAGTTAAATTTCCAACTTTGGCTGAGGTCTTGATCTCACAGTTTGTGGGTTGGAGCCCCTATCAGGTTGTGTGCTGACAGCTGGGAGCCTGGAGCCTGCTTTGGATTCTGTGTCTCCCTCTCTCTGCCTCTCCCTAGCTCATGCTCGCTCGCTCTCTCTCTCTCTCTCTCTCTCTCTCTCTCTCTCTCAAAAAGAAATAAATGTATAAAAAGTACATAAATAAAAGGAATAAAATTGAATTTGATACCTTTCTCCGTAAAAGGAGTTTAAGAATCCTAGAGCAGATGCACCTCCTAAGAATCTTGAGAAACAGGTTATGAACTCATTTGGAGAAGTGTTCTGATACTCTGAGCCAAAGAGGCTCAGCGTTGGGAAGAACACCAGTCAGATTCATAAATCAATCCCAAAGATGGAATACAATTCCTTTCCGAGTGATTTCCACATGTTGGTTCTAGTTTTTTATCTTTATTTTTGATGTGTAGAAAGAAACTTTATTATAGAAGCTGCAACTAAATATTCGCTTCAAAAATATATGAACTTGCACGTGACTTGTCTTTCAGAATTGTGAGCTATCTTCCAATAATTTTGTTTCACTGTTTTTTATTCTCACGAAGAAAGTATTGTTAAAACCTTGCTAAGGAACTAACATTTTCTGATAAGGATTTAAACTATATTACAATTTTTAAGAAACAAAGTTTAAAACACCAGATAAAGTCTTGAAACTTAGCATGCTTCACCATTTAATAAAATTATGACTCATTTCTGTAAAAAACTGCTTTTTTAGTAAGAAAAATGCTTTCTGAGCTAAGTTTAAACTGCCGGGGCACATGGGACACCCACAAACCCAGTCAGCAGAAGTCTCAAACTTCTATACGATTAAAGGAAAAATAAACTGGTGTGTACAGAGAATGAAAAAAAAAAATCCCCAATGGTACAAGTCTATAAGCGGAAGTAAAACTAAAACTCCCCTAAAATCCCCCAATCATCAATCCTTATAAATTCGGCACTCATCGAGAGGATGAGTTTATTTCTTCAGGAGTCCCTAGTTAAATGAACCCAAAAGTCCTCAGTGATTTTTATCTCCTAAAAGAGTCCCCAAACGACGCTAAGCATGGCTACCTACCTCCCTATCACAAACCGCTTAACTTTTAAAACCACGCAAGCACACGTGGGGTTTCCTGAGTTCTGGGGGCGGGCGGTCTGGGACCCCGTGGATATTGCAGGTGTGTAATCCAGGGCGCGCGCTGTACAGGTGGTGCGGGGTGGGGGTGCGGCGGGCAGAGGTATGTGGTGGGCGCCGCCCGGGCCGGGCAGGGTGGGTGGAGCCGGGCGTGTGCCCGGGTGAGAGTGAAGTGCTAGTGACAATACGGAGGTGGCGTGTGGGCTCCAGGATCTGGGAAAGAAGTAAGCTCAACCCGGATGCCCCAGATGGCGGGGTGATAGCTGCAGCCCCAGTCGCATTTAAGTGTCCTTTGTCACTAACAAGTTCAATTAGAGATGTTATTTTAGAAACCACACACAGGCACACAGCCAAATGTCCTAGGAAAAGACAGGCTCCTGTCCCCTACTACCCCGCCCCCTCACCATTCCCCCATCCCCGGAGAACTGAGTTTTACACCCTGCTTAAAATCCAATCCCGAATGCTGGAGTTTCCCCCCCCCCCCCCCCCCGCGCCCAGCCCGCACCGGCCCTTGCGGCCCCCACCGCAGTGAGTCAGAGCCCGGCGAGCTCGGGAGCTGGTGCCTGGAGCATGCCGAGGGGGGCGACGGTGGCGCGGCCGCCGAGCAGGGAAGGCGGCAGCAGCGGGACGTGGCTCGGACCCGCGCTGGCCGGGGCCCGGGAGCGGGGTTTGCGCAAGAAAAGGCGCCTGAGCGGCCCCCGGCCGCCCCTCCCCGGCCCCGG
>NC_043706.1:116856541-116962622 GCF_006229205.1 Suricata suricatta
GGCTGTCAGACCCTGCGAGGACCTAGAACCTCTGCCTCGGCAGAAGCGGCTCGTGAAACTGATGAATGGAAGAGCCTATTCGGGAAATATGTCAGGAAGTCAGGAAGCATGCCCCGAGGCCCATTTTGCAAGTTGCACGGGGACACATTTCTTTTTAGGGGGCAAAAACCCGGCACATTCCAGCCTGGGGCAGAGCGGTGCCCACCCGCCCCGGAGAGCCCACTAGGTCCCTTGCTTGATGCCGCGGGCGTCGGCGAGGGAGTCGCAGCATAATTGCTCGATGCACTGCGATATGTTTGGACTTGGGAGTGCAGAGCATATGGCAGATGTAGGGAAAATGCCGGATTGTTTAGTAGCTGCAGGTAGTTCCTTTAAATTTCATTCATTCTTTATGGAGGCGAAGCCGAGCGGCAGCTGACAGGCGACTGGAAAGAGGATTTTAGGAAGGAAAAGGGCCGCTCCATTTGCAAATTGTTTTAAGCCAAGGTTTTGAAGGCTCTAATCATGGTACTCTAGGAGGCTTTTATTGCTTATGCAAACACTTTTACAAGCACCCTCGCGCGTCCGCGCCGCACATGTCCCCGCATTTGGGGAGGCTCGCCGGGATGATGGGTGAAGTCCCCTCAACAGTGTGGCCGCGCGGAGGGGAAGAGGGAGAGGAGGAAGAGGGAAATACTGGTCCGAACTGTCAGTCGCTGGCGCTCCCGCTTCCCCTGGTCTCTGGACTTCCAGGACTGGACGCGCCGGAGCTCCCTGCGAGCCGCCGGTTGCGGGGACAAGCTCAGCGGCCGTCGCGGTTGCCACTCAACGGAAAAGGACGGAGGCGGGCAGCACCCAAGGCCGCTGCCGCGCAACCAGGACGCAATCTCCGCGGCCTCTTCGCTGGGGCCAGAGGTCCGGGCGCGGCGCGCACACGTGGACGCGGCTGAGGTTGCCGCTCCTCCCCACGCCCTGCTCCCGCCACCTTAGGTCTCCCGGGCAGAGGAGGGGTGATGGGCCGACCCTCGCTCAGAGGTTCTTGGTGTTAGCCCCTGGACGCAAAGCAGATCCAACCTCTTTAACTTCGGGTTGTTTGTTTTTCTGGTATTTATTTGTTTTTGAACCGGCTGTCGCTGGTCCCCGCGAAACGCTGGGAAGTTGCAAACAGCGTGGGTGTGGGCCCTGCCCCCGCACCCTCGGGTAAAGTCTGGCCAGGCGGGAAGCAGCGCCTAGCTATGGCTGGGCGCCGGAGAAAATGGGAGGCCACCTGGGGGGCCCCTGGGCTCCCTACGCCTCGCCTAAGGCCCTGCCATGCGGGGCGCGGGGGGAGGGGGTGCTGCCCCTGAAGTGGTTTCACCTTCGCCTTTGGGACTTAACAGCAGAACAGCCAAGGCACCTATTTTTTTTTTTCCTCTTTTTCTTTTTGAGAGCAGAAACTAGGAGGAGGAGAAGGAAGCTGGGAAGGGGTGCTGGGAGGAGGTGCGGTGGAGGCTCCGCGCCCCGCGATCTCGGCTGGCCGGGTGGGGCGGGGCCGCGCAGGTTCCTTGCAGCTCCCAGGTAGCGGAGAAGGGTGGAGGCCCGGAGGGGCGGGAGCCTTGAACCTGCCTCAGGGGGAAGAGAAACCCGGCTGCGGGCTCAAAGCCGTTTCTTGCAGGGCGAGCGCCAACTCGGCAGGGATTATTAACCAGGTCAGCGAAATGAGTCTGAACCCCTTTTCTAGAATCACAGTAGCGGCCACAAGGCACTTCCTCCCACTCCCCTCCCTCTTCCCAACCCCCAACACCTCTTTTCTTTTTCGTTTCTTTGCACGGTTTGTTTCCTTGACAGAATGTAACATTCATAGTTGTACTCTTGTAACCACACCAGGTCTAGCAGGTGGGGAGTCAAGTGCATCAAGCCTGAAATCAGCCTTTGAAAGTCCTCTGACTCTTGAGTCTGAGCTTGTCAGAGCAGATAAAGGAAAAGTTATTTCAAGTCCTTAGCAGAAATTAACCCTGCTACTTAGCCTACTAGGACAACTTAGAGCAAAGACATCGCAGGCACAGTTTAAAAGACAGCCCGGTTGCCAAACCTGCTGATGGAACCAGGAGCTGATTGTGGGCAGCCCTGGGCTCGCCCTCCTCCCCTTAGGGTCTCTTCAGGACCTAACGAAGTTCCACAGCACATACCCTCCCCTCCCCCTTCAGTTTCGCACTCCTCTGCTTCTGTGCTGAATTTTTAAGAACCACGGAAGATCTGAAATCATCATTTATTAGCACTGGAAAGTACCTTACTAATAGAATCCAAGCCCTTAGGTATAGGCGAGGAACTGAAGTCCTGAGAGAGAGGAAGTGATTTGTCCGAGTCATGCAGGGAGGTGGAGGCAGAACTTGGACTGGCACCCTTGCCTCCAGGCCCCTAGTCCTGTTTGATGCCTACCGGCTCTCACCTGACATTGGCTGCCCCCTATGGGCGGCGGTATTTGTTAATTATTCCCGAGAGGTGAGCTGTGTCCAGGAGAAGGATGCCCAATGACGAGTTCGGAAAACGTAGTTCTCAGTTCTGAAAATGTGATCTCTAGATTTAACCAAACCTAAAGCTGTAAAATAGATGGAATCTGTGACTTCTTGTTCAGACTACTCTGGTTTTCTTGGTATTCCTGATATTTTATAAGGGGGTCACCTCATTCGGGGGCTTTCCAAGGAGTTCCCTGTGAACCTTTTGCAAGACACTGACCCACAGCTCTGGGAAAATAGTATTGTTTTCATCTTCTGATGCTTGTGTATGTGTTTTTAAAGGGAAACTGTTGCATTTATTAATCTGAAGTTGTTTAGAGCCTCTTGTTGACAGTGGGGAACAGGAGTAGACTCTCGTTTAAAATAATAGACACTAAAAAAATGATTATAGATTATAAATGCTGCTCTCTTTTGTAGCAGCATTTGGAGTTTGGATCACATCCTATTTGTCACCAGGCATCTTAGACCTTCAGACTGTTTCCCAAAATAATAGTTTCAAATTACGAGAAACTCAAATTCAGGATTTTTGGAAAGCACTTTTGCTTGACTTGTAGGGTATATATACACTTGTATATATTATATACCTGTATTATATGTATACAAATTATACATATTGTGTGTGTGTATATATATATATTTGTATTATATCTATACTTGTAAGTAAGTTTGGGAAGACAAACCCTAATATAAATATACATTTCATTTTTTAAAATAATTTGCATTATGATATTGCTTTATATCATCATTTTTATTGTTCTCAGTTTGGTGAGTTTTTCACTATGACAATGAAAAATTTTGCCAAAGTTTCTAGGATAGTATAACTTAAGATATGTAGTATATGTTTGTATTATATTAATTTCTTATATTAAGATACAATTGGAGGTAGCATATCATACATTTTGTAAGTAAAATTATAGGTAAAAGTAAACTGTAAATTTTACTGGCTGTAGCATTACTGCCATCTATTTAGTATATGATTAATTAACCTTAAGTGTAGAATTACTTCAAAAGTCATCAGAATTCATAATTTTGTCTACTAGGTGAAAGAAAAATTCTCTTCAAAACGCTAATGCATTCTTTTTAAACCTGTCTGGGGGAATCCCTCAGTTTTGAATCAGGTACATCTTAAGAGGTTTCAAATGCTGTTCAGTCAGAAATAGAAAAAACAAAAACAAAACAAAAAATGTAAGTAAGAGTCTGACTACATAGTGGCCTAATTATTCATTTAGTTACTTAGGAAACAGTATTGTAATCGTGGCCCTGGAGTTTGGAGCTGGTGGATATTAATGCTGTGTATGAAGCGGTCTGATCACTTGCATGCCCTTATCCTTCCTCAGGTTTTTAAAATCCTTTCCTCTATTAATTTTTCTATTAATCTATTAATAGAAGAGTTCTATTAATTCTGTTCTATTAATCTATTAATCTTCCAATCTTTAAGGGATGGCTATAATTGTATTGTTGGGTGTATCTTACTACTTGAATTATTTTCCTCCCCAATTAAATGCCAGCTCCATTGGAGTAGCATAATTGTTTCTTTTATTGGAGAAATATTCTAATTATTTGTATTAATATTAACATTAATTCTATTCTATTAATCTATTGATATTCCAATCCCTAAGGGATGGCTATAATTGTATTGTTGGGTATATTACTTCTTGAATTTTTTTTCTCCCAATAAAATGCCAGCTCCATTGGAGTAGCATAATTGTTTCTTTTATTGGAGAAATATTCTAATTATTTGTATTAATATTAACATTAATTCTATTCTATTAATCTATTGATATTCCAATCCTTAAGGGATGGCTATAATTGTATTGTTGGGTATATTACTTCTTGAATTTTTTTTCTCCCAATAAAATGCCAGCTCCATTGGAGTAGCGTAATTGAGTTGTTTCTTTTATTGGAGAAATATCATTTAAATGATGTAGTGTATGCCAAAGATTTTGAGTGTGTACTTATATAAAGGACATAGGCTCTTGTTTCTTTGATTGTCCTTAGCACTAAGCTTTCAACTTAAACCTTCATTGGTTGGAAGGTTGCCAAATGTGTAACTTGTCACTGGGCTGACAGTCACAGCAGGTTTAAACATGCAGAGCAGTAGGAAAGTGCCAGGTCCTTTGCCGTATCTGTGGATACCAATAACAGCAGAACCAGTTTACAATACGAGAGCAACAGAATGAAGAAAGCAATCTTGTTGTGCAAGTTTTCAAACTTCTATCTTCATAACCTTTGAAAAGATTGTGTTTTCATGTAAGTTTTGTAACCCAGTAGTTTTAAATCTTCTGGTTTCAGTCCCTGTCTGCCCATCTTTTTTTAATTTCTGCAGCATATACAGCAGTGAGGAGGATGACGAAGACATTGAGATGTGTGACCATGACTATGATGGACTGCTTCCTAAGTCTGGAAAGCGTCACTTGGGGAAAACTAGGTGGACCAGGGAAGAGGTAAATAGTCATGTTATCAACACCCATGGGTAAACCTGGAGTGTATCAGTTTATGAGAAAATGTGACAGCTAAACTGCAGGTGTGCGCCATGCTGAGCTCCCCGCACTCCCCCACGCGGACGCCATACAACCACTTCCAAACTCTTTGTAGTTCTTGGAATTGCCCATCCTCAGTGTATGCTTCATCTGTATTTCTCTCTGCCTTTTCTGCTCTTGTCCCTCTGCACCACTTCTTACTCCTTCTTCATCACCTGTGAAGACATCCCCTCTTCAGGAAGGCCATCCCTGGCTTCCCCAGGCAGGTTGGATGCATCCTCCAGGCATTGGACACACATTCTTCCTCATTTCTGCTGTAACATGTGCGCTTCCCCCACTAGGCTGACTATAAATGTTCTGAGGGCAGGGGTAAACGTCTGTTTGTTTTCGTGTTCCCTGAGCCTAGAATTGCTTGAAACAAAGTGGCATGTTAATAAGCATTCTCTGTACAAGTGAATGAATTGCTATTTCCAAAAACAAAACAAAACAAAAATATGAAACAAAATACTCCTATCTTGTCATGATGGACTATACATGAATGTCTGTTCTAATAGCATTCAATGATGGATGAAGATGTGTCTTCTTTCCCCCTTTATTTTTCCACTAGCTTATCAAAAGCTTGATTTTTGTAGAAATGAGAAAATACTTAAGGAGCAAAATTGTTAATGTATGGGGAAAGTTACTTTTGCTTTAAAGTTTTCAAAAAGTTTTGTGACTCATTGCAGAGGATTTGATGTTAGCATAAGTGATATTGACTCTTCTTGTTTCATTCCACACCACTTCACGTACCAGAGCCCCTGCTGATAGGCAGGCAGGATTGCCAGGGAGGCCCCTAGGAAATTTATAGTTTACCTAGGGAGCCTCTTAGATGATCCTGAGAGCCATAGAAGTTCTGTTGTTAGGTTCCCTAATTCCTGTGTCTGTGTCCTCCTAGGGACCCACAGTGTGTGTGAAAGTTACCTTTGCAGAAATGTGGGGGTTCTTTTTCACTTGAAAGAACATGCTTAAAAAGACACTTGTGAACTGAAAGATTTCTCGCTGTTGTGTGGTGTCTTCGGGTTCTCATAAGTTTGGCCTCATTTAAATTATAAACATATCAATACAAAAATGAAATTACTTTTTACATTATATATGCCTTCAAATTTAATTTAAAAAGTGATCTTCCATTGTTTGCGTGAAAGAGGTTGGACTAACTAGATGTTAAAATAGAAATTAAACTGGTTCTTACTCAAGATCCTATTTGCTGCCATAGTTGAATGTCTATTGACTCTAACATTTGGGTTCATAATTTTTTCCCATCAAGTAAAACTTTGACATTTATCATATACTGAACATTCAGTGAGCCAGGCATCATGCTATATGTTTTGCATAGTTACTTCATGTAACCCCCAAATAACCACCTTGACATCAGCATTGCCACTGCATAGATGACAGTATTAAGGCGCAAAAAAGTCAAATGATATCCCCAAGTGTATCTAACTAGTCAGTAGCTGAGTCAGGTTTTAAACTCTGGTCTGTTTGACTCGAAATAAATCTATGCTCTAAACCAGTTTATTACATTAATATCTTTTGTATTTGGATATTTTTGAGTCCCCCCCCCCCGATTGGATTATCGGATTGGTCCCTTTTACTCTAACTAGAATAAAGTTATACGGTAAATAAGTGATGTCCTAGGATTAACTTTAAATGTCTTAGGATGAAAAACTGAAGAAGCTGGTAGAACAGAATGGAACGGATGACTGGAAAGTAATTGCCAATTATCTCCCGGTGAGTTCGTAATTTTTTTCTTTCTATGAAAGGAAATCTTCTCCCAATGATTTAAATAAGACATTCTGAGAGAGGGTATTAAGACATTACACATTTGCTTATGTATAAGAAAGAAGGGGAGAAATGCCTCATCTATAACTTATGGTTTATATTGTAGTCGTTTAATTTATTTTGATAATATAAGTTAGCATTTTGATGACTTGTTATACATTAGGATGAATGACCTCGCAGTATTTCCAAGTCAGCTTCTTTTAAATTTCCTGTTTATTTCAGTAGCCATACTTTTGGTACCCCGGCTAAAAATTTTAGACTCCTTTTTTTATTTATTCCATTTCCCATCCCCTCCGTCTAAGCAGTAACTGAGGAATCTGGAATTCCTTTGTCAGTCAGCCCCTTCTCTCCATCCTCCTTGGTGCTCCACAGAATCAGCCCCTTGCCTCTTTTCTGGACAATTATGGTGGCTTCCTAACTGGCTTTCCTATTTGTCGCTTTCCACTTTATCATCCATCCCAACCATTGTTGGCAGATGGAGCTTCCTAAGATGCAGCTGTGCCTTTTCAAAATCAACAGCAGGAACACAAGAGTCTCACAAATTAAGCACAGGGTCCGGACCTGGTTCACAGGGGCCTTTCCACATGGCCCTGACACAGAGCTCCGGTTCTGTTTCCTACTTTCTCTCTGTCAGCAGGTTTGGTTGAATTCATTTCTGCTTTCCCTCCTTTGGGCTTTTGTCCTTGGTGATGCCACCTCCTAGAATGTTCCATCCATCCTTCAAAGTCCCTATCAAGAGCTTTCCCAGACTCCTCCCAAGGAAACACAATTTCTGCTCCTAAGTAAAACCTTCTGTTCTCAGCCTAGTATCATTTTGCTTTGCTTTTTTCTTGCATATGCATCAAATTCTGCCTTCTATTAGTTATATATCAGTCTATTTTTTTCTTATAAGATTATACTCTCTTATCCTATCTTTATTCATCTTTGTGCTGCAATATTAATACTTGAGGCCCTAAACTGAAGCTCATCTCTTAGGTTGAATGGGAAGCAAACTTTAGTCAATTAGAGTAGGTTTCCGTGGAAGACTAACCTCATGTGGAATTGCTCACAAGTCTTAGTTCATAGAGGTCCTTCCACGTGCTGAGGTTAAGGTTAAGTTAAACTGTGTGTGTGCAATATGATGGTCCTTTAGTTCTCATGGCAGGACTGTATCACTTAAGAGGGAGAGCTTCTAATTTTAGATCCAATTTTGATATACTCTTTGTATGTTCATTAGCTACAAGTAACGAGAGACAGGTAGGCTCTCCAAACGTGCCCTAAAATGCTCCTGACTGTGTTCCCTGTGTGTTGTCTGTGTATGATTGATGTTATAACCGAGTCGTCCTGTGCTTATCACATCCTATCTATATGACAGTGCACGCGTTATTATTTTGTCTAGAATCGAACAGATGTGCAGTGCCAGCATCGATGGCAGAAAGTACTAAACCCGGAGCTCATCAAGGGACCTTGGACCAAAGAAGAAGATCAGAGGGTAAGTTCTTTCCTCATTGGTGTGTGAATCACAAGTAAGAATATTCCCCAGACATCTTAATTAAATGTTCTCCAACTTGCAAAAACAGGTAAAGTGTATGACCAGGAAGCAGAAGACTCTATTCCCGTATTTCCAATGAATGAAAACAGAGTGTTAGACCTTTTCTAAAGATCTTGTAACACTAAAGAATGATTACACTGAGTCATTATGTAACATTAAAACATAGGTTATTTTTGTGTGTTTATCTGAAGGTGATAGAGCTTGTACAGAAATACGGTCCGAAACGTTGGTCTGTTATTGCCAAGCACTTAAAAGGGAGAATTGGAAAACAATGTAGGGAGAGGTGGCATAACCATTTGAATCCAGAAGTTAAGAAAACCTCCTGGACAGAAGAGGAAGACAGAATTATTTACCAGGCACACAAGAGACTGGGGAACAGATGGGCAGAAATCGCAAAGCTACTGCCTGGACGGTAATAATATGTCAACAAATATATTGATTGGGAAGAATGAGGGAGTGGGTATTGAACATTTTGTTTTAAATGTATAGCGAGTGAATTACATTCCCATGATTTTAAGTGTTTCATTAGATATGCCAGATACAGGTTTTAAAACTGGAGGAGCTCTCAGAGTTTCTCTGGTTGAGGACTTCCAGAATCCGCCCAACAGTGAGCTTTGGGCCAAGTCATTGAACTCTCCTCAATTTCAATTGCCCCATTTGCAAAATAAATAATAGCCTTCTTCACAGGGCCAATGTTTGTATCAAATAAAATGAATGTCAAAGCACTTTGTAAACTATAAAACTCTACCTAAACACACAGAAGCAAACTGAGGATAGACACTTTGTCTCTGGTCTGAGTTCATACAGCTGGTTAAGTGACCAGAAGGAACTCAGCTATCATTTCCCAGCGTTCATTTCATTATACCACTTGGCTTAGTTTTTTTTCTTTTAAAGAGAGAAATAGAGTATTTCTTGAATTATCATACTGCTTCCAGGTTTTTAAATAATGTCAGTGTTATGCTTTCTTTTAATGAACAAGGCACAAAAATGACCTCATCATGAGGGATATCTCTAGAAGCCTCCACTGTCCCCACTTGAACAGTTTATGACACATTTTCTTTAATTTGGAAGATACTTTTCATTATAAACGTTATGTAAGTAATATAAGATAGAAAATAGTTAATAAATTATATTCTTAAGCATCAGAATTGGAGAAAAGGTCCTTCAAAGAAGCCCACAGCTCTGATGGATTATGTAGGTTCTTGTGTGATGTTCCAAAGCACCGCCTCCCTCCTGGCTCCTACCAGCTTGCAAAATCAAAGACTAGAGGAAAAGAAGGACTTGTCTCCCATTTGGCCTGAGGTCATGCTGTTGATTCTTGTAAAAATTTAAGGGGCAATTGAACTTCCTCTTTCTTTAGCATACATTTCCCCCACCCCCATGAAAATAGTAAAAGGAAAGCTTAAAACGTTTTTTTTTTTTTTTTTTTTGAATTGAGAAACTGTTTTCCTAGGAATTGAAAGACTTCAGTAAAAATGCTTTACAGTTTGAACATATATGGGGACTTAGCATATTTCCCTTCCGGATCCCATTTTCCATTCTCACCTCTGGTAATAGAACAATTTGAGATGGGTGTCAAAAGGTGGGAATTTCTTTTTTTCTTTTTTCCTTTTTTTTTTTTTTACTCAAAATTTCTGGCTGGTGCTATTCGAGATAAAGAGTGGACAGTGAGGCTGTGGCGACATTATTATCATTCACCAAACTTTACTGTGTGCCTGTTGGGGTGTGTAGGCCCTACTAAGCCACACTCAAAAGAGTAATTTTCTACAATAGTTGCATCTTTAAGTTGTACTAGAGTCTTGTGCCAGGAACAGTCAGAATAAACATGAAGGGCGGTTGTACTGAAAATTCTCTTTTATTAAGAAAACAAAATGGTTAAAAACTTTAAAGATTCCTAGAAATTCACATTTATTCCATATTGTGTAATGGAGAAAAATCTATGGATTTTCAATTAGATCATAGGGGAAGCATGATTTTCAGAGGTTGAGAAGACTAAAACAATTTAAAAAGGAAAAACAAAAAACAAAAGACCCAAAGAAAAGGTCTCTGTTGGAAACAGTTTTATGTCAATTAACTCTAATCTGAAATAAAATTTTTTTTTGTAAAGTTCTTACATGATCTATTTCTGTGCAGAACTGATAATGCTATCAAGAACCACTGGAATTCTACAATGCGTCGGAAGGTCGAGCAGGAAGGTTATCTGCAGGAGACTTCTAAAGCTAGCCCGCCAACAGTGGCCACAAGTTTTCAGAAGAACAGTCATTTGATGGGTTTTGCTCACACTCCACCTTCTGCTCATCTGCCTCCAGCCAGCCAGACCTCAGTTAACAATGATTATTCCTATTACCACATTTCTGAAGCACAAAATGTAAGCCATTTCTGAGACTTTAGTTTACTGAAAGAGATGGGTATTTTAGCTCCAGGTAATAGTCATACCTCACACTTGCTTACTCTTCAGAGAGCGTCAGTGAACATGATCACCCCACTTCACAGCCTTTCAGGTAGAAAGGGGGAGATATTGTTATCCCTGGCGGACGCTGGAAGCCAGGATGTTAAGTAAGCTGCAGAATCACACAGCTCACAGTGCAGACTGCAGTCCAGGCCTTTGGATTCTAACTGAAGGGCTTCAAATCAAATTCGCTTTTGAATGTAAATTGACTTAACAAGGTCCTGCTTGAAGAATGGGGGAATGAAGATGCATTTGTGGGGGCTTTTGTTTTTCTCTTCCAAAATGAAAGTGAATGTCATATTAAATTTAAAGCCAAGATCTTTTGACACCAAAATGCAACAAGTTCGATTCTGTAAGTTTGATTCTGCTAGCAATCCAGCAGAAAGGTCTTAATTTGTTCCTTCCACGTGTTTACTGTCTCTCTCTGAGTCAGGAGCGGTTATGTGACACTACTCTCTGACGACCTCTCTCATCCTCCCTTGGATCAGTGTGATGCCTTCCTCATTGCCAGACATTTATATTTAGGGAAAGTAATTTCCATAATGGGTGGGAAAAGAAAAATATGAAGTATAAAGAAAAAAAAATCAATAAACTTTAATCTTACAACTAACAATAATAGATGGTGAAACTTAGCCAAGAATATGGAGCTCGTGTGCAAATTATATTCAAAGCATATTCCTGAATAGTTTTTACTCTTCTCTATCTGTTCTATCATTCATTTGACTACAGACTTTCCAGAAAAATCTCAGATGAATGAACCATCATAGGCAGTTCTGTGTTCTTTACTATAACTAATAGTTATTCCAAGAAAAATATTTCTATTATAAACAGCTAAGTCATCATTACAACTTCTTTCATATGTTCGTGAAGATATTTTAGGTTATATTTTTCATTGTGTTTTTCTCTAAGGAATCCTTTTTGTCAAGATCAATGAGCACTTGAAATCTCTTTATGTCACGCTATTTATTTGGCTATTTTTAAAGTCCAGGCTTAAATGTCAAATTAGAGGGTTTTGAGGGTTTTTTCCCCCCTCTGTGCATGTGTGAATTTTATTAGTGCAGTATTTTTCTTCTCAATACTAGAGCAAAACCTCAGGTAGCCAATTCCCCTAAAGTGTATGTGACCATGAATGACTCGGCCTTTGTTTGTCTGCCTTTTTGATCTAGGTCTCCAGTCATGTCCCATATCCTGTAGCGTTACATGTAAATATAGTCAATGTCCCTCAGCCAGCTGCTGCAGCCATTCAGGTAAGATCATGTGAAGACCTTTTCGTAAAGAAACTGGTTGGCTGTTCAAAGCAACTTTTTAAAGCATGCTTTATTTCTTTCATGTAAATACTTATTTTCCCTTGACCAACTAATACCAAAAAAAGAAAAAAAAAAGGGAACAACAGAGAGGTTGGGTGGAGTTCTGGCCAGCAAGCTACCAGTCTTGACTTCGAGAGTAAGCTCAGGAATTCTCTGATTCTCTGACGTTATAAGTTGAACCAGCTCATCAGTCCACACCCACTTGAGCCTCAGATTTCACATCACTCCCTTTCGTGTGGAATAACACTCAGAGAGCTTTGTGCCACATTCAGTCGGTGCTGGTCTCGGGCCGAGGCTCCTGGGGCTGCAGGGTCCCTCATGACTGTGGGCCACAACCACTGTATCTGCAGCTTCAATCAGGCCCTTGTCTTTTTTTCTTCCTTCACTTTTAATTTCAGAGACACTATAATGATGAAGACCCTGAGAAAGAAAAGCGAATAAAGGAATTAGAATTGCTCCTAATGTCAACTGAGAATGAGCTCAAAGGGCAGCAGGTGCTACCGGTAAGAATGCAACCGTGTGTTGAAGGTGGGGATGGCCTCACCCCAGTGCCCTCCTCTCTTTCTTCCCTGCTCTTCTAAGTGTTACACTAATCAAGATTATAGATCCATTCACAGTGTTTAAAAGACTTTTTTAAATGTTTATTTATTTTTGAGAGAGAGAGAGACAGAGTGTGTGTGGAGGAGAGGGGAGACACAGAATGTGAAGCAGGCTGTCAGCACAGAGCCCAACGTGGGGCTCGAACTCACGAACCACGAGATCGTGAGCTGAGCTGAAGTCAGACACTTAACCGACTGAGCCACCCAGATGCCATTTATTAACAAAGTTTAAACAGAAGTTGCTTATAATAAAATGCAGTTGGTATCACCATGTGTGTTGACGAAATTAAAGTAGCCCTTTTGAGTAACAATAGAAACACAATATCTACTTGTAATTGTCACCATCAATCTTCTTGTTTTCCAGGACTGTTATCAATTCAAAGAGCAACTTAACAGATATAAATGTATGAAAATCTGCCTTATTTACAAAGCTATGTATCTGTATGATACCTACGCATCTGATTTTTTTCTTGTTCTATTATTTTTCTTAACCTAGATTTTCATACTTTCTAATTTCACATATGATTTGAAGCATGTTCAGTATATACCTATGAAAAGGATATGTATCATCTCTTCATGAATAGCATGGCTGCTCTCTTTGGTTTGCATGCATGAAAGCTGTGTGGACCATTACTGAATTTTGACATCTTTTTTGGTGACTGGCTGCAAACTGAGAAATCAGTGTGTAGTTTGTGACAAATGTAGTTCAGCAACCAAGAGAATAAGTGAGATGTGACACCCAGTGGGTATTCTTAGGAATAAATGTGTTTGGGGTTAAATCATAAGATGATGATGTGCATATGTTAGTTCGACCACTTTTTAACTCTAGTTCATGTTTTGCAATTTCTCCTGTTGCGCGGTCGTGCTGAAAGGAGACGTCTGTTAATCTGCCCTTCTGCTTTCCTAACCACGCTGATTTGGCAGCCCTGCACTGCAGCAGCGCAATCCGTAACATTAAGAGGGGATAGAAGCGACGTACGCAGAGAAAAGCACCTCGAACCCCTGAGTCCTCTGCCCTTTTTGTAGATCAGAACGAGAACAGGACCATTTTTAGCTCGCAGCAACCACGTGTGGTCCTTTTGAAAGTGATGTCAGAGTAGACTTTTAAGATAGTCACTGGGAGAGTCGCACTCTGTGACACAGTCTCTCTGTTTGCAGTTTTAGCAAAATGATGACGGTGAGGGCTATTCATACAGGTGCCAGACTCTACCACTATTAAAAAGCAGGGTCTTGCATTGATAAAAGGAAACATCTTGACGACTGTTTCATAGGCGCAAGTTTTGGATGATGCAACTACTTTTATCTTTCCTCCAACAGCATCTGATACCTTGTGCAACTTCATTGCTAAGTTCCTTCTCCCTTTCTTCTCCCCACTCTTTCTTTATTCCCCCACCCCCCTCCCTAGACGCAGAACCACACATGCAGCTACCCCGGGTGGCAGAGCACCACCATCGCTGACCACACCAGACCTCATGGGGACAGTGCACCTGTTTCCTGTTTGGAAGAACACCACTCCACTCCCTCTCTGCCTGTGGATCCTGGCTCCCTACCTGAAGAAAGTGCCTCTCCAGCGAGGTGCATGATCGTCCACCAGGGCACCATTCTGGATAATGTTAAGAACCTCTTAGAATTTGCAGAAACACTTCAGTTTATAGATTCTGTAAGTAGAATTGTTAAGGCAAGTTAATGTTTTTGATGGTGAATTAGGAAACCCATTTCTCAAATTATTGCCATTTTCTATAGCAAATATCATGTCATTAGCATATATGAATGTAAAAGTATGATTTTAGCCTTTGTGTATGTTTTGTCAAAGGTTTGATTTCATAGGCTATGCAGATAAAAGGTGGCTTTTCATGCATTTCCTTTAAAATGCCTATTTTTTAAAATAGCAAGGTTGATGACCTATAAGTAGATCTTGGGTTATGGAATATGGTTTGAGTTATTTTTAACTTTTTACTTTGTTACTTTTTTGTGTCTCTTTAGAATTGTGATTTGCTTTTGCTTTTTTTTTTTTGGTTTTGTTTTCTAATTTTTTTTTAAGTTTATTTGTTTATTTTGAGAGAGAGAAGGGGAGGGGCAGAGAGAGAGGGAGAGAGAGAGAGAGAGAGAGAGAGAGAGAGTCCCAAGCAGGCTCCACCTTGTCAGCCCAGAACCCAATGCAGGGCTCCAGCTCACAAACCATGAGATCATGACCTGAGCCGAAACCAAGAGTCAGATGTTTAACTGAATGAGCCACCCAGGCGCCCCTAGAATTTGTGCTTTGCTTTTGGATCGCACATTAAGGATTGCGTTTAGTTAGAACTTTCAGCAGCCTTTCAATGTATTTGAAGGGGTAGAGTTCACTGGTGGTACATGGCTCTCTCCACCAAACACTGACGATTGATTGCCAGCCCCAACTGGTTCACTGAGATAAACCATCTTTAGTCAAACAAACGTGAGGTTAGCACCTAAAAAGCAGATACTCAATTCATTTCCTTTGATGCCTAGTTGGTTTAAAAGCACTTATTGCAGATCCATCAAATGGGATGAACATTTCCAAAATGTGCCATCTAGAAGAGGTCTTCCTTTTGCTTTGGATGGCATCAAATGAGAGAGTACCAGGAGGTCCCTGCAGCGCACACGCAGGACCAGCGGCATGGGGGCCCTGCCATGAGGCCTGCCGGAACAGTTCTTAATCCAGAAGCTGTTTCTCAAGAGGACCAGGTGTTTTCTTTGCATTCAGTGTCTCTTTCTCAGTGCTGTGTTTCAGGTGACGGCACGTATCATGCACACACTGTCTCAAAGTTCTGTGCCTCCCACATTGTTTCAGGATTCTTCATCATGGTGTGATCTCAGCAGTTTTGAATTCTTTGAAGAAGCAGATTTTTCACCTAGCCAACATCATGCAGGCAGAGCCCTGCAGCTTCAGCAAAGAGAGGGCAGTCTGAATAGACCCGCGGGCGAGCCTAGCACAAGGGTGAACACACTCAGGTTGAGTGAGGCTTCACTTGACCCGCTCAAGCCCTTACCTCCTTCGAGGCACAGCACAATCCCACTGGTCATCCTTCGAAAAAAGCGGGGCCAGGCAAGCCCCTTAGCCGCCGGAGGCTCTAGCTCCTTCCTATTTGCTGGCGTCAGCAGCTCAACTCCCAAGCGTTCCCCAGTCAAAAGCCTACCCTTCTCCCCTTCGCAGGTAGAGCATGATTTCTGCACAGCTATTACTAATTTTCAACAGACACTCGAACCTTAATAATCTAGAAACTAATCCTTTGGAACAAATGACTAATTGCTGTTGCCCTCACTGATTTCGTTCCATCGTTGAATCTAGCTGTTGCTAAGTCATACTGCTTCCCAAAGTTGGAGCTGTCTGTAGGCTGACTGATGATTTTGTCCTAATTCTTGCTCTTTCTTTTTGGTGGTTTGAAACATTGTTAGCTGCATGGGATGTGTTTTTATTTCCTCCAACACTAGAGTTTAACATTTCTGTCCCTTCCTTTTCTCCCAGCCCTTCCCTCTCCTTAGAAACTTCAGTAGATTTTCTTCCTATTTGTTCACTCATTACTTTGTGATTCACTGACCCAGGGGGAGAGGGAATCAAACTATGTTTGGAGAGCATTTGAGTTGCAACCAGAAACTCTAAAGGTTCCAATCCATCCTTATGTGGGAAAGTTTTGGAAAAGCATAAGGAACAAATGCTTAAGGAGAACAACTTGTTTTAATTTTAATTTCTCAACATTGGCTTTTTGAGTTGTGCCATAATATGTTATCAGCACACTATTTGCCATAAATATCCTCATTTCATAGAGTTTTTTTTAACAAGTCACAGAAATTATAATTCTTATCAGAGACTTGTATTACTTAATTATTAAAATAATTGAAGTTAATAGCTAATCTGGCACTTTCGAACATTTTTCCAGTTATGTCTGTTGAATTTATTTTAAGGATAGCTCTAAATATGAACAAATGAAGCACCCACCAAAATGATTATCTTGTTTTTTATTGTATCTTCCAAATTGTGATCTGGAGAATATTAGTTCTGCAAGACTTTAGTAGATGTTCCAGAAAAAATTGAAATTAAGAAGTTTGGGAAACACTATATGTCAGAGTTAAAATTGGTCTCTTTACCGCAGGACCTCTTGGAGTTTTTAATGTAGTGGTGTGCATTGTGAATTTCAAGGAGGAGATTATGATATATTTTTGTTTTCCAAATTTATTTTACCTTGGAACTTTTTAAGGAACACCTATCACTTTCCCAGAATGATGGTGTTCTGAGAAACGCAGCTTACTATTCAAGAATTTTCCACATAATGCAAATCTTCTATCATAGTAATTCATAGATCATTAAAGAGAAAAAACAGCATGAAAGAAAAATGAGAATTCCTTTCCCAAAAAATCACTTACATGCTTATAATCTTAATGAAGAGTGCATCTCATTCTCTTTAATGAATGGCAAGTGGCCTTTATTGAGAATATTTTTCTTCAGATTTTGCAAGTTTTTCAGCAATTGACCCTAGATTTTATTTCTTAGAAATTACATTCTGAACCTTGGGTGCTCAAATGTAATAAAACAATACCCTGTCCAATGCTATGTGCTTGTTAACATCTTTATTATTTTACATAGTGGGTCAGTAAAACATGCTTGCTTGTTTTCATGGTGTAATTTTTAAGTTGGGCTGAATAAAGAATCACTGTTTAATCTAAGAAATTTTTTCCCCTTTCTTCCCGTATTTAGTTCTTAAACACTTCTGGTAACCATGAAAACTTAGACTTGGAAATGCCTTCTTTAACTTCTACCCCTCTCAATGGTCACAAATTGACTGTTACGACACCATTTCATAGAGACCAGACTGTGAAAACTCAAAAGGAAAATACTATGTAAGTTCTTGGTTCAAGAATAAAATTATTTCCCCTTATTTTCTTATATTTAATTAATGAAATGTAGTCCCCAATGTATAATCCATTTCCGTATATATCATTTATACTGATCCAGCTGCGTGCACATAATCACGTAGATTCCCACATTGGATATGTCCGACCTGGACATGTTACAACCACCCAGAGGTGGCGAGTCACAGGATAAACTAGATTATTTTTTGTAGCTTCACTTCAAAATGTTCTGTACGTGCAGAGGTAGAACTTATTTAATTTTTCCATTCAGTTTTTCTGTTTGCTTAGTAAGGCCTTTCCTTCTTCACTGAAGACAAGATTTTCAACCTCCTTTCCTCTCTGATTACAAAATCCAGAATAACAGTGGTATTGTTCTTTACTTAGTTCATATTTTTTTAATATTATATTTCCTTTTTGAGATTTATCTATTGATAGGACTTCTTCTAAAACCCCCAGGGATATTATATGATTAGAAGGCAAGGAGTGACTAAACAGTATTTATATTCAATAAAGGGCTTAACCAATTCAAAGAGAACATCAATAAAAAAATTCAATCTTACTGTTTCCTGTTCAATAAGTCCATTTTAGAAGGTTGCTTTCTATGTTTTCTATGATGAGCCTGTTTTAATGAATAGATAAAATCGATTTGTAAATGACATCAGATCTTTACCATGCTTATGGCCATTAGAAAGACCTAGAGGCACTGAGTGTGTCTTCAGAATTATTGAAACATGAAATATATTTTAATGCTCTTAGTCTTGGGACTATAGTATTTTTAAATATTTGGAAACATATGATGTATATATTATCTTTTTCTTAAAAGTACATATGTGATTAATTCACATACCCAATTGCATATCAATAATAGGGTTTATTCAGTATAAAAATATTACATTTAATAGGTCGAGTGATGTAAAGGGCTTATGTTCGTTCATATTGAACCAACACTTGTTTTCCCTTTAAAGTTTTAGAACTCCAGCTATCAAAAGGTCAATCCTAGAAAGCTCTCCAAGAACTCCTACACCGTTCAAACATGCACTTGCAGCTCAAGAAATTAAATATGGTCCTCTGAAGATGCTAGTAAGTTTTCGCCAAGTCCTTGAGGTTAGCTGGTGTACTCCTTACAGTCAGAAATTTTCCTCTGATGCAGACGTACCCACCCTTCCTTTCAGCCTCAGACGCCATCTCATCTAGTAGAAGACCTACAGGATGTGATCAAGCAAGAATCTGATGAATCTGGAATTGTTGCTGAGTTTCAAGAAAATGGGCCACCTTTACTGAAGAAGATCAAACAAGAGGTAAACACGAGATCCTTTGGATCAAGAAGGAACAGGGGGTGAATCCTGCTCCCCCTGTTCCTTGTGGGCAGCTTTATATGTCTGGTAGCAGTGCTGGGTAACAGCACCTCCTTTCATACAAGATTTGCCTACAAGATGTGTTTCAGAGGCCCTGCCAGACTGTAGGCATGTTAACCTTTTATTTGGGAAGCCAAGCCACTTCTATCTACTTCATGTGTGAACAGAAAACGTGTTAGAGACGATAAAGGATAGAGAGGGAAGCAGCTTTTTTCTGTACTTTTTTTTCATCACTGATACACAGATGGATAGATAATACATCGACTTAATTTTCAGATGGCATGGAGAACTGAAATTTAAATTAAAACAATGGTATCTAACTTCTAGTATAAAAGAGAAACACTGTAACTTGCAGGGATTCAAGTTTTAGCTTGGTGGCAAGAAGCATTTCCAACAGGTAGATACAGTGCCTCTTGAATTTATTTTCATATTAGGATAAAAATTTAAGGGAATGGCCAGAAATTTACCCCCCCCCTTTTTTTAGCTTTATTGAGATATAACTGACAAAATTGTAAGACATTTAAGGTATACAACATGATGATTTGATATGCATATACGATGTGGAAGGATCACTGAGTTAATGGACATATCCATCGCCTCACATGCTTATCTTTAACTTCTGCTCTCTTAGCAAATTTCAGTTGTACAATACGATGTTATCCACGACAGTTCCCACGTTACACATTAGATCCTCAGATATTATTCATCTTACAGAAATTTACCGAGTGCCAGTGTTTCACGGGAAGTTCTAGTTCTAGAAACAACAAAGCACTTCCTGTTTGCTTTCAGGTGGAATCTCCGACGGATAAAGCAGGGAACTTCTTCTGCTCCAGCCACTGGGAAGGGGAGAGTCTGAACGCTCAGCTGTTCACACAGGCATCGCCTGCGGCAGATGTGCCAGTAAGTACACACCCATGTTATGAGTTGTCGGTGCCTGGAGAATTCTCCGTGTGGCATGTGAGGCTGCTGTGGTTTTAACACGATTTAATGCACCATATGTCTAAACACTCTCCCTTACGTGCTTACCTCCTTATGATTCCTTATGATCATTAATGTTGAATGTAGAAATTTTTTTTCTGTATTGGAAATAGATTCTTTTTCATCGCAGATTTTTTTCATTATTTATTTTCTTATGACTCGAAAGTTCTTGCCACTTAAAAAAAATCTGCTGTATGAAAATACATATTTCTGTGAAAACAGAATGTTAATTTTTAAATTTTCTTCTCATTTATTTATCTGTCTTCCAAATGTATTATTTCCTCCTTGTTACATCGTCTCCTATTTGGTTTTATGCAACATCTAACATGCCAATCAGCATCTATAGTAGATGCCCTTTACTGGTCCTGTTAGTGCCTTACTTTGGTTGCCACCATTTTTAAAGATAAACTTTATTTTTTAGAGCAGTTTTGGGTTCACAGCAAAGCTGAGCAGAAGATACAGAGATTTTCTACATACCCCCTGCTCCCTCACGTGCATAACCCCCTTCATTATCCGTATTCTCCACTAGAGTGGTACATTTGTTACACTTGATAGACCAGCACTGCTGACCCTTTATCCTCCAAAGTCCACAGTTTATATTAGGGTTCGCTGTTGGTGCTGTGCATTCTGTGGGGTCAGACAAATTTATGCCATGTATCTGCCATTATAGTTTCGTACAGAGTAGTTTCACTGTCCTAAAAATCCTCTGTGGTCCACCTGTTGTTCCCTCCATCACCCCCCCCACCCTGTTGCCAGCCCATGGAAGCCTCTGACTTTTTACTATCTCTATAGTCTTGCCTTTTCCAAGACTTTGTATATTAAAAATCGTAGAGTGTGTAGCTTTTTCACGCTACCTTCTTTCACCTAGTGGTATGCACCTTCCTCCATGTCTTGTCATGGCTTGAGAGCTCCTTTCTTTTTAGCACTTAGTTACTGCTAAGTAATTTTTTTCAAGTGTTAGACTCTTTTAAAAAATTGTAATTTATGCATGCCTGTTCTTCATGGAGAATCAGAGTTAATAACAACTGCTGATAGTTATTCAGAATGTGCCAAGTGGTTAAGTCCTCTTCTCTAAGAGCTTTAGATGCTTTACCTCATTTAAGCCCAAAACAGCCCTGCAAGGTTGATAATATTCTCATTGTCATTATACCAACTGGGAAACAGGCGCAGGGAGGCTTAGTCATTTGCTTAAGATTACATAGCTAAGAAGGGGTGATTCAGGGTTAGAACTCAGAAAATCTAGTTCTAAATTCCATACTTTAAAAAAATTATTTATTTATATTTTGAGAGAGAGAGAGCAGTTGCGCGAGTGGGGGAGGGGCAGACAGAGCAGGGTTGGGGAGCAGGAGAGGATCCAATGCAGGCTCAGCATGCCAGCGAGGAGCCCAATGCAGGGGTAAAACTCACAAACTCTGAGATCATGACCTGAACTGAAACCAAGAATCAGATGCTTAACTGACTGAGGCACCCAGGCACCCCTAAATTACACACTTTTAACCATTATACTATACTGCCATTAATTTGTAACTCTAAAATATTTCTGTACCAACGTACAAAATGAACAGCTCTCTAACTGGAGCTTAGTAGATCCTTCATTTTCAAAAGTATGGATTTACCAACTTCTTTAGCAGGTCTTTTTTTGAGTGCCCATCTCCTGCCTAGAACTATATCAGGACCCAGAGTTTCTTGTTGTAGCGGTGTTTGCCATGATGGGATTGGGTTAGTGCGGAGCTAAGGCCTCCTCTTTGCTCAGTGAGAAGAGGATTTGTGGCAGATCTCTGCATTTGTTCCTTCATAATAATCTCCTGTCTACAGTATCAGAATCCTGTCGGCTCTCATCTTCTCCAGACTCATTTAAATTTAAAATTGTTCTTTCCCTTTAGAATATTCTTACAAGTTCCGTTTTAATGACGCCCGTATCAGAAGATGAAGACAGTGTTCTCAAAGCATTTACAGTACCTAAAAACAGGTCCCTGGCGAGTCCCTTGCAGGTAATTCCTATTCCAACATTGGTGTCTTAAAACCCATTCACTGAAACACTGTTATCTTGAGGCTTTTTTTTTTAATGATTTTTAGATATAGAGGGGTGATGCTTTTAAACAATTCTTGATGTCTAAAAATCTCCTAACATTCCTTGTTGCCACTCATCTGAGACACTAGAAAATTGAGAGCAGGTTTCCAAAGCATGATGAAGTGACATATTTCTTACTGTGACTGAGGCAAGATCATGGGTTACATGTGTGTCAATATTTCTCTCTTCTGCTCTTAAGTAGTTTATACAAGGTTTATTGGTAGAGTTTTCTTTTTATTTCAGTTTTTATTTTTTACACTCAATTAGTAAGCCATCAAAACTCAGGCACTGTTCAGATTTTAAATGAAGTTTGAAATTAGCTGGTTGGAAAAGAATTACCATATATTTGACTATCAGAATAAGAAAGTCAGCTGCCAATGTTGTGTAGCTAATCTGCATTGGCCATCTGCTGCCGGGTTTTAATATCAAAAGAGATTTCCCCTGTAACTCTGAAGTAAGGGTATGTTGATGAAATACAGCAAATTCCAGATTAATCCTGAGCCAAATGTAAATAAGAATGCAAATTTCTACTCCCCTAAATTATTTAAAGCGGTTCCCAACATTAAATAGCCCGATATCCAGCCACCTGCAGAGTTCACCTCCCCCACCGTGCCTCTGTGCCTCTGAGCTACACCGAGAGAAACTTCATGAACCCTGGAGCATAGACAGAGCCTGGAGTCAGAAGGGGAAAGTGGTATTTGTACTAAGAGTTAAAGGCACAGAACTAGGTTGGCTTGCTCTGAGAACTTGCACACTCTCTCTCTCTTTTTTAAAGGCTTCCCTGTCATTGTGGTAGGCTTTCTGTCTCCAAATTGTGAGAATCTTAAGACTTCCCCATTTTAAGTATTTGTGATATTTGATGTTATATTTTTACCTAATGCAAACGTACCTGGAGAAGCTATACAGGCAGGCACACCTAGTTCCTGAATTCAGTGAGGTTGCTTTCCAGTCGCTTCTATCTGATCCAACTGCTTTGGTGAGAGATGACTGTTGACTGGAGTGTAGGACACAGGAGAGGGAAAGCCAGTGCCCGGGGAGGGATTCTGGAGTGTTCCTGAGTCAGTCAGGCCTGGGTAGGCCACCTGTGGAGAGACTCAGAGCATCACCAAGAATTCGGACAGGAGGAAGAAGACAAATCCCACCAAGGCAGAAAGGGGCGGCCAGAAAGCGATTCACAGCATGTCAAGGCAAAGGTCAGCTCCTCCAGAATTTTACCTCACATTGATTCTGGCTCCAAAAAGGCCCTGGTTTCTTTGTTTTCCTTTCCTTCTTCCTTTCCTACAAACTTGGCCCATGGTTTCCAGAGCATAGAATTTGACTATTGCTGTTAGTATAGTAAGTTGGAGTAAACCTTACGTATATTTTATAACCTAGTCTGAGATTCAGGCTATGTAAGTTGTCCCGTTTTCTTATCTTAAAGTTTTTAGTGCTATTGCATTTCATAAAAATGATCAGTATGCAACTTTATTCTCAGCATATTTATATATTATTTAATGGAAATAGTAGTTATCTTTGAAACTCAAAATTGATAGCAGCCTTATTTTATTAACCTATATTTTCCAGCACATTTGCTCTCTGCAGATTCTAATATCTGTATATTGGGATTAAGCCAGTCACAGGCATCATGTGGTGAAGGTAGTATTCGTCAGTTCCACTAAGTGGAATAATTGAGATCCAAATATTAATTTCAGATCCAGTGCTCCTGTTTGTACTACATGGTTTACTGATTTACACTGCTTAAGTATGTCTTACTAACCTGCTCTAGTAGATAACTAATTCATTTTAAGAAATCCTCATTAAATGAATGAATAGTACACATACCAAGTATTTCCATTGTTTTGTGTCATAGAGACCTAGCTTCTTACATCATAGAAGTATGTGATTGCTAAGACGTTTTAAACTTCTGAGATAAGTATTAGAAAATTCATCAGGAGAATATAAATATTTAAACATAAACTTTTTATATTTCACATAATCCTGATTCAACAATATTTACATAGGTTTTTATGCAATTTGGTAATTTTGTTAGAAATTTTGCTTTATCTTGTATTTCCATTGATAATTCATTTGACCTAATCAGGCAGGTTCCTCATTTCTCATGAGATTTCTCGTACTCTCATGAACAGTATTATTGAACAAATGCATTTCTTACATGATCTAGCTATTCAACTTAAGATTACTTAAGTATTGTATCACTTTTGTACTTTGTACTTAAATCAAATATTGAATGGGATTTTAGCCATTCTAGATATTTTTCTCATAGTGCTTTTAATTAAAAACACTAAATATGATTTCCAAAATATTTTTAAATTTTGAAACTTCTTTTTTTAATGTTTATTTAGAGAGTGGAGGAGGGGCAGAGGGAGAGAGAAAGGGAGAGAGAGGGAGAATCCCAAGCAGCCTCTGCGCTGTCAGCTCAGAGCCCAACCTGAGACCTGAACCCATGAACTATGAGATCATGACCTGAGTTGAAATCAAGAGTGGGACACTTAACTGACTGGGCCACCCATGTGCCCCCAGATTTTGATATAAATATAAAATATAAAATATCTGCCACTTGTATAGGCCAGTTGGATTGTCTGTCCATCTTGTAGTCTAAATAACTTAGGTATAAGAATAGTTCATTGAAGACTTTAGTAATTCTGTGTTCTGTCATGTTAGTTTTAATCATTCCTGGCTTAGTTATGACAATCACACATTAGACAGAGCAGTTACTATTTTTGAGGCCAGTCTACCGGACCTGTATGGTTCTGGCTTCTAATATACATAGAAATGCACGTGTTTACACATAAATATTTGTGAACTACATTTAATATTTTAAAACTACAAATGCAAGAAGCTATGAGTTAACATTTTATTTTGACAAATTTCAAACATGCATAGAAGTATGGAAAATATTCTGATTTAGATTTAACAGTTATTACATTTTTCCATACTTACTTCATCTGTTTTTATGAGGCATGTTAAAATTCCAGACAATATGACATTTATTCACATAGGTACTTCTAGGTGTATCTCTAAAAATAAAGACTTTTTCATATATAACTTAATACTGTTATCACACACTGTTATTTATAATAATGCTTTAATACTCTAATTCTCAGGCTGTATCCAAGTTTCCCCATTAATTCAAAAAAGAATCTTGGAGTGTCTGAGTTATTTAAGTATCTGACTTCGGCTCAGGTCATGACCTAGCAGTTCACGGGTTCAAGCCCCTCATCGGGCTCTGTGCTGACAGCTCAGAGCCTGGAGCCTGCTTCCAATTCTGTGTCTCCCTCTCTCTCTGCCCCTTCCCTGCTTGCCCTGTGTCTCAAAAATAAATAAACATTTAAAAAATTCTTTAAAAAAGAATCTTTTTATTACTTGGTCAGATTAAAACAATTTTACATGTTGCATTTTTTTAATGTCTATTTACTTATTTTGGGGGGAGAGAAGGCAGAGAGAAAGGAAGAGAGAATCCCAAGCAGGCTCTACACTGTCAGCTCAGTCTCACGAACTGTGAGATCATGACCTGAGACAAAACCAAGATTGGACACTTAACTAACTGACCCTCCCAGGTGCCTCACTCACATTGCTTTTTGTCTCTTAAATCTCTTTTAATCTCTAGACCAATGTTGTCCAGTAGAACTTCTGTAGTGATGGAAATGCCCACATGCTCCAGTCCAACGCAATAGCCAGAATTTTCAATTTTTTTTAATTTATTCTGCTTTAACTTAATAGTCACACTTCCTTCCTCTTTTCCTGGAATTAACCATTTCCCCAAAGCACTCTGATCCTTTCAGTGGGAAACAGTATGTAGAGACCAAAATCAGGGTGCTAAATATGTCCATGTGTTATGAGGGTTTTCGTTGAGAAGCAACGAATTTTAGTAACTCAGAACTCTGAGTTACAGTCCATAAACTATAATAAGGCTTAGAGAGAGGCTATATTAGCCATTATGCACAAATAATGTTCTATTTGTTTTTAAAATTAGTACTGCTTAATCTCTTTCCAAAAGGAATTTGTAACAGCCACACAATCTTATAATTGTTGGATGTTTTTTTGTTTTGTTTTGTTTTGTTTTGTTTTAAAGGTGCTTTGATTTTAAATTGTAACAGTAAACAGGGACTCTTACAATAAAAATGTTCTGAGACATTTTTGATATTTGTGTCTTTCATGTAGCTCAAATATGTTGAGATTTTCACATTGGGCCATTGTACCATTTTTCCTCTGTTGTATAGGGGTAAAGGATGGCGTCTAGAAAATTATCAAATTATCAAATTTAGGGAAATAAAATTCAAGGTAGAAAGCTTGCAGTTTGGGACAGGAGAGAGATCCGTGGTGGAGCATTATTCAGAAGTCACCCAGAGAGAAGCCTGAGGCAGACACGCCCACGCCTGTGCCCACACCAAACTCCCTCCCGGCGGGGAGAAAAGAGCTGCCTGTTTGCCTCAATCCGCTTTCCATTTGCTTTACCTTCTGAAATAAATGCCTTATGCTGCTAAACATTTCTTGAGGTTGACATTTCCATCGACAGATCCGAAACTGTACTTAACTTATAAGCCTTCTGAACTTCTGTATTTTTCTCTTAAATTATAATTTCCTTTTCTTCCTATTTAAGACCCAAGTGTAAAAGATGTGTTCATATGCTCTTTCTACTCACTCACTTTCCTCTTTTTTGTAACCACAGAATGACAGCCTTAAATTTTAATTTCCTGACTTGGCTTGTCATGGCCTTACTTTTGTAAAACAGTGAGTTTAATTTAAGTGAGTTTCTCGGGCCATTATTATTTTAAACACGTTTGCACAATGTCAAAGAATCGTAAAATGTTGGTGCAAGCAAATGAAACTCACTTTTTAAATCCCATGTGCTTTTGATTGCTCCTATCTTTATGTAAATTGTTAATAATTTTTTTTAATAGGGCAAACCCTTTTGGTATGATCAGCATTGCTGAAGAGCAGAGTAAACTAACATGCAGACTAGAGGAATCTGGGTTCTACTCTAGAATCCACCATTTGCAGATTGCATGCCCTTAATTCATTAACCTCTTCAGAACAACACGCTCTCATCTATTCATTGAGGACCATGGTGTAGTATGTCCTCCTCTCATCATACAAGGTTGGCAGGAAGATGAAATGGATGCAATATTGCTTTCAAAATGGCAGCACAGTTGCCCATGTACATTGGTGGTATCTATTATTAGGCAAAGGCTGTGCACAGTCTCTCAGAAAGGACGCCTCATCTTTGGCCAGGTCTTCCTGCCCTGTGGTATGCTATTTCCTCTAGCACGTTCTTTCTCATTCCCTGCTCCGCTCTCGCAGAACCGTGCCAGTGGGTCACCCAAAGAGATAGCTGACTCGACTGATGCCTGAAATGAAGGTAGTCAGGTCTCTGACAGAGATGAAACACCTGGTGGGTCGGTTTTCTCTGTTCTTCTGCTGCTTGTCTTGGCATGTCCACAGACGTGGACACAATCTGCTACATGTGTTATCAGTCTTTGTGGGCATTTCCTAATGTAGTGTGCTGTTGTTGACCTGCTCCCCTGGATACCTCTGGACTCATTTGGTTCTCTCTTTGGGCCATTTTTTTCCACCTGCCCCAGCAAGAATTCACATAGCTGTTGGTAGTATTTCAGCGACCTGCTTTCAGCATATGTTATACATTAAGCAAGTTTGCTGTGTACAGCTTTTGGGTTGTAATAGGAAAGGCCAAATGAGGGGAGAAAATATATCAAGCTCAAATTCAGCCTGCCATGCCCCAGACATTACAAGATGTGGATTTTTTTTTTTTTTTGGCTTGCTTTGGAAAACACTGTGATATGACTCTTCCCCAGGACAGCAAAGATAGAATTGCTTTAGAGCAATTTGCCATTTGTCTTAATCTTCATAGTCTGAACTAATATATCACTGAGGAAAGAACCATTCTTCCAAAAATGGTGACACCGTAGGCTATGTGACATCAAGTATGTATAAAGTCTACAAACATGCAAGATGAAGAGACCCCCAGAGACTGTAGGACAAACTCCAGACTGGGGGAAAGTCTGTACATTAGCAGTAGTTAACTTAGGCACTGGTGGATGGGCAACCTCCAATCCCTGCCTGGACCTTTAACTCCCTAACTTTTAAGTCTCTTTTCTATGAAAAGTTAAAAATCCTGAAACTGGGGACGTTCCACTCTTTGGTGCTGATATAGGGAGGCAATCATGTATGTGAAAAGTTGGGTAGCCATAGACCTTACCTTACATTTCTTCTCAGGTTTATCTCTGACTTCTAAGATATAGTAGCTTTCAAGATTTTTACATTATCTCTTATAATCGATACATTTTTAAAAGATGCTCTTTGGGGAATGAATTCTGACTTTTAGAATTATAGTCCAGAGTAAGCATTTTCTTCAGATGAGTTAAGTAGAATAATTGGATAATTTTTATTCTTACTCTTTAGGACACCATTAATATGTGTTTATTATTTAAAAACAGAGCAAAAGAAAAATACAATGCCATCTCATGAGTTGCTTTGGTTCTACAAACTCATTTTTTATGACTTATGCAAAATTTTTATTAGGTCCGCAAATTGTAAAATGCATACCTTGCCAAAGTTTTTGACGTGAGCAGCTATTGGGTGAAGTTGCCATATAAATATAATAATAACAGCAGTTGTTCAGCATGATAAAAAAAAAAGGAAAAAAACTATATTCCAAATGAAAATGTGAAGATAATCTAATTCTGACAGAAAACCACCTGTGGACATGGTCTGGACTCATTTTATTTCTTCTATTTTCCACAAAGGATCCTAGTATTTATTTAAAGTGCCTTAGCAGGATATCCCCTTTAAAGCTTTGACAGTCTGTTTGCAGTTCACTTCTGCCTGGGAGCAATTAAAGGCCCATTACAGGATAAACAAGGTGGCTCTCAGGCAAGAGGAGGTGAAGGTACACTGGGATTATTAATGTTGAAAGGAATTAGGGTAGAGTGACAGGTCTGCATTCACGTAAGAATTCGTGTGCAGAAATCCTTAATTCTTATCAATTCTTTAGTGTAAATGAAACTAAAATTTAGGAAGGAATAAAGAGGCACAAAGATAGAGATGACAGTATTAACGAATATTCTTCTAGCCCAAAGACATTTCATCCCTTTGTCAAAACTATTCGGTCTGCTTGAAAAGTTGGCCAAGGGCCCCAGGGCTTCAAGGGAAGGAGAGAGAAGGAAATAGCAAAAGAGAAGGCCACTGTCATTCAGCTGTTGGACCTGAACACTTCTTTTCTTACCTGAGTCCTTGACCTTGTGCTCTGCCTCAGCTCTCACCCTGTAGGTCTGTGTCTGCTCTGACCAGATTTCTCTTCATTGCAAGAAGTACTCAGTGCAGAAAAGGAGCTGCATGTGACTCCTGGGTCCTGGCCTTTGTTCACACTGGGAGGTTTAGGGGTTCCCAGGGGCTTGGCCTCCTGAGACTTTGAGCTCCAGGGCTCACATGCCCCCAACATGCTCCATTTGTTTCTTGGAAAACCCCATTCTTGGCTTAGGAAAATCTGACTGTTTGAAAGTTTCCTCAAAAAACTAATTAAAAATGTACGACTTGAAAAAAATATTGATCTTGTTTTAAATATGTAGGCCCTGGAGAAAGCCAGACATGAATAGAGGGGTGAGCCATGTGGGTGATCCAGTAAGAACATGGTCAGTTTGCAAGTTGAGGAGATGTGAAACTGAGAGTACGCAGTATTCAGCTCTCCTGAACAGATTCTGGGAATCCTGCATTAACTTCAGTACCATGTGGCCAAGGGTCAGAATTTGACTTTTACCAAGAGACATGGTATTGTACTCACATGAGATTGTTTTCACTTAGTATTTTAAGGTACTTGATTTACACATTTTGGAAATTAGGTTTGTATTCATTGAAGCACTGCTAAAGTAGAAAAATTCTTAACCAGAGAAAAATAGAAACATTTGCCCTTTCTTCTCATTTTTATCTCCAACCTCAACTTAACATTCTCCTTTCTACTCCATTTGTTCGTATGTGTTCTCTCAAAATATGTATTTTGGGGTTTTGGGTGTATCTTTATGTAATTTGGATTTACATGTAAGATATTAGGATATGAAGCTATTTCCTCCTGCTATTTCTTTACTCACTTGTTTTTCTCTTTTTATTTCTTTATTTGAGATGGGGGAGGGGCAGAGGGAGAGAGAGAATCCCAAGCAGGCTCCGTGCTCAGTCCGGGGCCCAACACAGAGCTTGATCCCACAACCCTGGGATCATGACCTGAGCCGAAATCAAGAGTTGGACGCTCGACCTACTGAGCCACCCAGGCGCCCCTTTACTCACTTGCTTTTTTAGAGCCACGCATGTTGTTTGGTGCGCATCATTAGTTCTGAGCATCGCACAGCACTTCGTGCGGACATCGGCCGCATTTACCTGTTCACTCTTGAGTAGTGACACGTCACACTGCTACAGTGACTCCAGGTGCAAGCTCAGTGATGGGAACGGTAACGTCCGCTCTTTACTTTTTTAATTGGATGTCATGTGTCAGTTTGGTGTCTTAGTGCTGCACCGAAAAATTTGGCAACAACACAGAGGCAACCAACTCCATTGAAATATGAATTGTCTGTGGGCAGATATATACTAGAGTGATATGTACCTTTAATCCACTTGCTTGAACCTAAAGAAACATCATTTATTCAGAACTGTTTCAAAGACTCCTGTAACTACCCTGGTGATTTTGTTTAGGAAAAGATTAACATGACCCAGCAGCAGAAGTCAGCCCCAGACAAACCCCTGCCATCTTTGTGATACACAGCTCCGGGAAGATATTATAATAATCCATCTCGCTATGTAGTATTTCAAGTTATGTGTCGAACCTCTGAGCCTTCAGAGCAAACATATGTAAACTTGGGCAACTTTGCCTTGGTGGTGAGACCGCATGCCAGGTTGGGCGGAGGCCAGGAAACCTGCTTTCAGTCCTCTGAGAGCTCACAAGTTAGAAATACGGTGCTGTAAGCCGAACGTCCCTGCGAGTTGGCTCTAGCCGCTAGGCGCTAGGCTGGGAAACCCCATTACCAGACAAATACCACATTCATTCCGAGTCATCCTCCTTGCTACAAAGTCTGATGATTTCGGCTCCCCGCTCCCCCCATCTAAAGGCTTCTTCCTGCAATCCACAGTCCCGCCCAGCTGACCCCACAATTTTCTGCTGCTAAGGACGCTCCTGGAAGCAGCATCTTAACACTCAGTAGGACCTTGCTTCATCACTTCTTAGCTGGCTGGCCTTGAGGATGTTGCCTAAATTCTCTCTTCCTTTAAAACTGGCCAGTCTGTAAAACAGGTGCACTGATTCCCACCTGTGCCCCTGGTAGTTTGTGTAAGAATTAAATGAGATAAAACCTGTGAAAGCATGGGTGGCACTTGCTAAATGTCGCACTTAACCCACTGTATCTCTTTCGGCCTCACAGTCCCTCCCACAAGCCATGTACAGATTGCAGCTTCCTGGGTCTTTGGTGTTACTTCTCCACCCCGGCACACTCCTTTCTCACTGGTCCGTCTAAATCCATCCCATCCTGGGATGCCTGGGTGGCTCAGTTGGTTAAGCGTCTGACTCTTGATCAGAGCTCAGGTTGTGATCTCATGGTTCCTGGGACCAAGCCCATCACCAGGCTCTGAGCCGACAGCACGGAGTCTGCTTGGGGTTCTCTCTTTCCCTCTCTCCCTGTCCCTCCCCAGCTGGTGTTCTCTCTCTCTCTCCCTCTCAAATTAAATAAATAAACTTTAAAAATGAATACATGAATCTGCCTTTTCTTGCAGTTTCCCAGGCAGCTCCTCTTCACCAGGGCACGGCAGCACCAGCATCTCACCCTGTCTTTTCTGACTCCTCCCATTTCACATCTGTTCACTCTGTCCCCTAAAGGACACGAGTGAGAGAGAGAGAGAGAGAGAGAGAGAGCGCAGAGGCCTTTCCTGTCTTCTTTTGTCCCATGGAAGAATTGGTCTTAGATGTCAATTCCAGGAGTAGTTGCGCTTTTACTAAACATCAGGTTTAGTTTTGAGCTTGGGGACCCCAAATCTCACATCTGCTTATGTTTCTGTTTCTCTCTGCGTTGACTGCTCGATAGCTCAGAGCCCAGCTCGAGGCTGACAGCCAGCTGTACTTCATGACAAGTGTTCTATGTCCAAATCTCACCCAAATCACCATGATATTTATTTCCTGTGACCCTGCCTTTCCCACTATATAAACCCCATTATAATTATATTGTAGTTAGTATAAATCCTTTTGGGAACTGAGTACAGCATACATAGTTCATGTGTCGGTGGGAAGTGATATAGAGGGAAGGCAGGAGGCAGGGCTGTGCAGAAGACAAACCTGGGTTCAGAGCCACGCCAGGCCTCACCTCAGAGAGGCTTTGGATGGGTTATCTCCACTCTCTGGGTCTCCATTTCCTGCTTGCCTGAAGACAGAATGTGCCTCCCCCTCAGCGGGGTGGTGCTGTGTAAATGAAATCATGACTGTGAAGTGTCAAACGCTGACTGCCTGTTAGATACTAGTTCTGTCTGTATCTTCCAGTGTGAACAGATATTTCTAAATTAATTGATACCAGAAAGTAGATACTGTGTTTAGCAGGTGTTAATGGATTCCAGCACCTCCGGGAGTGTCTTCACTCAGAGGACTGAAGCACTCACCAGTTTGCTTAATGAGACCCATTAGGTATCTGGGGGAATTATGCTCTTTTCTGTCTCCCACTTTGTGAAACCGCCCACTAGACAAAAGGGGGAAGTGTGCTTCCTTAGCTTATGCTACTGTTTGAAGTGGAGTTTTATCTCTTAGCAATAAATGATTTCTGACACTCAATAGCACCTCCGAATGCTAGAGTTTTGTGGGGGGCGGGGAGGGGCAGGGAGGAGGCAGAGTGTTCAGATTTTTCTGACAAAGGCTCCCTCGTATCTGCCCTTGCCATCTGGAGGTCAGAGGTCTCTATGCTGGTTCTGCGAGGATCGGGAATCCTTTCTGGCCTCAAGTATGGGCTTCCTGTCTGAACTTGCCATTGTCTTCTTTCCCCCATTAGCCTTGTAGTGGTACCTGGGAGACCGCATCCTGTGGAAAGACAGAAGATCAGATGACGGCGTCTGGTCAGGCTCGTAAATATGTGAATGCCTTCTCAACCCGGACTCTGGTCATGTGAGACGTTTCCAGACAAGCATTATGGTTTTCAGAACACTTCGAAAGTTGACTTGGGATATATCATTCCTCCACATGAAACTTTTCATGAATGGGAGAAGAACCTATTTTTGTTGTGGTACAACAGTTGAGAGCAGCACCAAGTGCATTTAGGTGGATGAAATCTTATGAGATTTCACCCAACTAAAAAGATTTTTTAAAATAAATAAATAAATAAATTACAGTTTACCTAAATTATTAGGTAATGAATTATAGTCAGTTGTCAATATCTTAATGCAGATTTTTTAAAACATAAAATGATTTATCTGTATTTTAGAGGTTCCAACGACCAGTATTTTTTCCTGTGATGGGTTTTTTGAAATTTTTACACACAAGAAAGGTACTCCAATATTTCACTTTTCTCAATCACTAAACACAATGCATTACTATAAATGTTGACTTAATACCGTGGGATTATTAATCAAGATTGTAAGTGCTCATTTATGGTTAACAACATTGGAGGTACATTTATTGTACTAAACCATTTTATGAGGGTTTTTTTTGTTAGCTTGCTTTAAAAATTATTACTGTGTGAAATAGTTTTATAAAAAATTATATTTTTATTCAGTAATTTAATTTTGTAAATGCCAAATGAAAAATGTGTTTTGCTGCTATGGTCTTAGCCTGTAGACATGCTGCTAGTATCAGAGGGGCAGTAGAGCTTTGGACTGAAAGAAAAGAAACCTGGTGTTAGGTAATTTACTATGCACTAGTAATTCAGACTTCTAAAATTTTTTATATTATACATATATATATATACATATATATATATATGGACTTTTTTTTTCCTTTTGTAATACCCTGGAAAACTGGTTTGGGAGATTTTGCATTTGTTGATGTTGTTGTTGTCGGTTTTTTGTTTTTTTTTTTTTTTGATTACTGTTGGTTTATAAGAACTTGCATTGCACTTCTTTACTTTTTTGGGAGATCTGTGTTGTTGATGTTCTGTGTTTTGTTTTGAGTTCAGCCTAGCTGTTCTTTAATTCAGGGGTTGTGTGTTGGATCAGCGGCCCCCATGGTTTCTAAGTGTAAGGTCTCAGAACTGCCGCACACAGCCTGTGGCGGCAGCTGGGGTGGAGAGCCTGGGGGCCAGAAGCCATTTGCTGCCTTAAGAACATTTGGTGCAAGATGGCCGGCACTGAACTTTGATATGACAGTGTACTTACTGCCTTGTAGAGAAATAAAGCTGTGCCCGTATTTTACTTACTTTTGGCTTCTTAGTTGTGATTGTGGATGATAGTTACACTTTTAAGAAAATGAGGTGAACCCGGAGCCCTTTCTTGTGTTAATCATTAGTGCACCGTCTGAATCTCATGTGAAGAAGCCAAGAAAGAAGAACAAACAAACCAAGTTCAGTAGTTTACAAAATCATCACGTGCAGAGTGACAACTGGGAGGAGTCTTGCAGAATGTATAGTCAGGGTTCCAGCCACTTTTGGACTGGGATAATGTGGACTGACACCACGGATGTGGGTGGGGATAGGAGGACCACAGCACTGATGCATGCCCATGCGTATAGGCCCGAAGGACACAGTCACATGGAGAGGGACAGTCGTGGAAAGCAGGAGCCCCAGAGAAGAGCTTCGAAGACCTCACAGGGAGAGTGGCCAGGGCAAGGCCTGACTTTACTTCCATGCCTTCCTTCTCTGTCAAGGGTCCTCATTTACAGAACCAATCAGAAGCTAGAAAGCAAGGGAGCACTTGGATGTAAGGTCGGTCAGCCTCCGAGGACAGAGCCCAAGGACATTGACCTGCTGGGGCCAGGGTAGGGCAGTCCAGCCAAGTCACCCATTCGTTTCACCTCCCTGTGTTACGTATGAACCTCTGCTGGCCCCTCTGTGCTCACCCTTCTTCTCCCTGTGCTACCATAGCCCTTTCACGTGGATTTCTCACAGTTTCTGCTAGTCACTCTTGTCCAACTTAGACTTCGCATTCTCATGTGCACGATGTACTTGGTGTTCTACAGTCAAGGATTTATTACTCCAGTCACCAGTCTTTAGGACTATTTAGGGGAAAAAAGGAAGAAAGAATAAAAAGATTGTTTAGTATTCTCCAATTGTCTTTATTTTTAATGTTTATTCTGGTGGGGGGGAGTGCCTGGGTCGCTAAGTCGGTGGAGCATCCAACTTCATCTCGGGTCATGATCTAGCGGTCCATGAGTTCAAGCCCTGCATCAGGGTTTGTGACAGCTTGGAGCCTGGAGCCTGCTTCACATTCTGTGTCTCCCTCTCTCTCTGTCCCTCCCTCACATTTTCTCTCTCTCAGAAATGAATAAACATGAAAAAAACATTTTTAATTAAGATATTTTTAGAAACAAATGTTTATTTTTGAGAGAAAGTGTGTGCAAATGAAGGAGGGGCAGAGAGAGTGGGGGACATGCTGACAGCAGCAAGCCAGCTGCGGAGCTCGAACTCAAGAATGTGAGATCATGACCTGGGTCGAAGTCAGGTGATTATGCCTAACCATCTCACCTGACTTGGAGTCAGGTGCTTATGCTAACCAGCTGAGCCGCCCAGGCACCCACTTTAATTGTCTCTATGATGGGTAATAATGTGTCATCCCTAACACGGTATTTTTGTATTCATAAGCTCTCAGAGTATGCCCTAGGTGCTGACTCTCCCCCTAACTAGCAATTCAAACTTGGACAGGTCACTGACCTTTCTGAGACTCTGTTCTTCATCTGTGAGATGAGTTCATTCCGACAACAAAATCTTATTGAGTAACACACTGTACAAAGGTTAACTATTATGTATGCCAGATAGTATGTTAAATGTCCATCTGACTGGTGATGTGCATTGCTGATTAGAGTTAAATATAGAGGTCATATTATAACTATTAAAATAAATGGCAAGAGTGAATTCAGCATTATTCAGAACTGAAATAAATATTTACTTTTCCAACAAGTACGTGACCTAGTAACTAGAAACTAAAAACCTGAACTAATGAAAAATAGTGTAGATTTAGGTTTTATGTACAAATACTCACACTCATGAACACCCACTTCATAAGCATCTCTAAGACATTTATTTGTCCTGGTTTTTTGTTTTTAATCTTCCTCCTCTCTAAAAAAATTTTTTTAAATTATTTATTTATTTCAGAGTGACAAAGTGTGAGTGGGGAAGGGGCAGAGGGAGACATAGAATCTGAAGCAAGCTCCAGGCTCTGAGCTGTCAGCACAGAGTCCAATGTGGGGCTCGAACTCACAAACCATGAGATCATGATCTGATCCGAAGTTAGATGCTCAACTGACTGAGCCACCCAGGTGCCCCAGTCATCCTCTTTTCTAAAGCAGAGATTCAGGTAGTAAAATACATGGGAACAGCATTTCTTACTACTCAAAGGAAAGGTGGTTCTTTTGAGTTCCTGTGTGTAAAGCTTATGTCCACATGTGCACATCTGCAGAACAGGAGAGACGCCAAGAAAATTCTCCCAACTGATAATGGGATTAATCATTCAAGATGAGACTGAAGTGCAAGGAAAATGTTCTTTGTTTCTTTAGAAATAATAAAATACTAGAACTGGAAGAGACTTTAGACCTCATAAGGGGCTTCCCCTGTTTATCATACTTAGCGCCCAACCAACTGATCAAATTGAATTCAGACCCTGCCTTTTGCCAGCTCTATCACTTTATAAAAGTTTTACTTTATCATCCCAAGCGTCATATTACTCATGGTATGTTTTAATTATATAGGACATAAGATGCAGCTCAATGTTGTTGGGTATTATGAAGATGATTACATGACAGTAAACGCATTCTTGCATCTTTGTAAAATGTTGCAGGGCCTAATGATTGGGTAAGTCACTCTAATGACTTATGATCAATCAGAGAAAAAACCATGTCTATTACCTAGCAGTGGAGAAGAGAATACCACTGAGGTCCATGTCTCTGATTGTGTTAAATCTATGTTCATATTAAAACTAACTTTAAGTCTAAGTTATATCCTCTCAAAATATTCCTAACCATTCTGAGATGACACTAAAAATAATTTCACCTTCCTGTACAAATGTTTGTGGGAAATATGGGAGCATCTTTTTTCTCAAACTTATTGGTTTCTAATCTGAAAAAGAAAACCAATAGATGAAATATGTGCAGGTCTCTTACACTACACTAAAAATACTTACAAATTTGCTGCTTATTTTTCTTCTGTAACCTTTGCTATTATAAATTTTTTCTCCTTATTCTCCATTTTTTAGAGAGCTGAGTTAAGAGGAAGTCAGCTAAAATGCAAACCTCTTTTCAGGGGTACCTGGCTGCCTCAGTCAGTAGCGCATACAACTCTTCATCTCCGAACTCTTTGAGTTCAAGCCCCATGTTGGGTATATGGATTACTTAAAAATAAAATCTTTAAAAAATAAAATGGAAACCTCTTTTTAAAAATAAAGTTGCCTTGTATATAATTATAGGTAGTAACTTTGAGAACTGCAGCAAAATGAAACTGAACTATATATCTTAAGGAAACTGTTAATATTTTGGTAATAAATAAGCAAGAATTCTTTTTAATTAACATTTAATGTAAATACTGTTATGCTAATGTGGAAATTGGGGAGATTAGTATTTGCCATATGGACCGTATTTATCCAGTTGGCACCCATTGTGCATTTGAGGTCAGGGTTAGAGTTCAGAACATGGCTGAAAATCCCTGCCCAATGGGAGCTTACATTCTGGAGGGAGGTAGAGCAGAGTCAGTGGATAATTTCAACAGGGTCCTAAGAGGGGTGAGAGAGACAAGAGAGTGCTAGATCTAGACTTGGAGGAGCAGCACAGCTCCCCACAGAGTTGGCATTGAGCAGGACTGATAAAACCAAGCTAAAGCGGGGTAGAAATTGGAGGGAGCATCAAAGTGAAGGTAGTGTCTGAAATTTCTTGGAGGAAAAGTACCAACATATAATGACTTGTCTTACTTTAAATTCATGATGACAAACTGCAAAAGGACGCTCAGGCAACTCTACTATCTGAGCATATTTCCTGGTAAATTCTTTTTCCCTGCCCAGAACATCAGTGAGAAAAGAGAAGCATCCATCTGCCCACATCATAGTCGTCCACAGACCAGCACATGGGCCGAAGTCCTTGCCTTCCGCCTTAACACGGAGGAGCACTCCCGCTGCAGTCAGGGGCGAGTGCTGCCATTTGGCCTCTGCAAGCTCGTACTCTCACACTCTTGTACCCTGCAGGGCCCCATCCTGCAGATAGGATCTTCCTCCTGTATCATAATGTCTTCCTCTCTCCTGAATCATTCTTATCACATGAACATGGTCTACAGCTCCCAGCAGTAATATCACCATGATACAGCCCCATTTATCTGCTCTGCTTCTCAGCAGAACTACTTCAGGGACCTTCTATGGTCACGGGCACTGCTTCCTCATATTGTCGTCTCCGGCAGTCCACACGGTATAAACTTGTATTCTCTATTCCCCTATTCCACCATGCTTGCCCTTTGTCAGCGTCACCAATGGCCTCTATGGTTCCAAATCCGACGGCCACTTACAGGCCTCATTTTACTTCAGCTATTGGCAGCCTTCTATAGAATTGACACTCCCACTTTCCTTTCTTGGCTTCAGGGCACCATTCTCCCGGTTTCCCTCCTTCCTCATTGGTTTCCTCTAGTTAAAGACCAAAAAGTCAACTGAGTAAGTTTAAAAATCTAATTGGCTTTATTCAAACAAATAGAAGGGAGCTCCAAGGAGCTGTGCAAAATAGCTTCTCTAGGCAGAAATGGGTGCAGGGGGCAGCAGTGGGGGGCAGTGGCAGGACAAGGATATTATTAGGAAACATTGCTTCAAGCAGGCTCCTTCCCTTAGAGGGAGAGGCGGGAGGTCTCCTCGTGCAGATGATGTGGATGACCTCACTGGTGCAGATCAATAAATTCCATACTGAATGGTTTAAAATTCCACTTGTGGGAGAGATTGAAACTGCAATTGGGGGAACTATTAAGTCTTGTTGGAGCTTAGCATGAGTGACTCCATTTTAGCATATCATTTCTTTCCTTTCCTTTTCATGTCTATTTATTTTTGAGAGAGAGACAGAGAGACAGAGCATGAACAGGGGAGGTGCAGAGAGAGAGAGGGAGACACAGAATATGAAGCAGGCTCCAGGCCCTGAGCTGTCAGCACAGAGCCTGATGTGGGGCTCGAACTCACAAACTGGGAGATCATGACCTGACCTGAAGTCAGATGCTTAACCGACTGAGTCACCCAGGTGCCCCAAGCCTATTGTTTCTTTTTAACATAGGCTGATACTCTCCTCTTGGCCTCCAAGTGGTACTTTACTCTTTATTCTCCATCATTCTTCCCAAGGGACTTTATTACCACTGTTGCTCTAAGTATCACCATTATCTTTAGCCCTGACCCCCTTTCAGATTTCCAGATTTCTGTACTCTATTCCATATTAACATCCTTTCCACATAAACTTCTTAAATTTAGTATGAACAAAATAAAGCTCCTAATCACTCAATGCTTCTATTTTTCTTTTATAATCATTCTCATTTATATTAATTAGCCCTCATGTCTTCCATTTCTCAAGGCAAAATATTTTTTTTAATATTTATTTATTTTTGAGAGACAGAGAGCAAAAAAGTGCAAGCAGGGGAGGGGCAGAGAAAGAAAATCCCAAGCAGGCTCCACCTTGCAAGGCCCAACATGGGACTCAAACTCATGAGCTGTGAGATCATGACCTGAGCCAAAATCAAGCATTAGACGCTTAACCAACTGAGCCATCCAGGTACCCCTCAAGCTAAAAATTTAAATGTCATCCTTGATTTCTACCTATATCACCCCTCCTTACACCCAATTGCTCAGAGTAACCTGAGTTCTATACCTTGAAAATATGCCACCTTAAATATGCAACATTTTTTCATTGTCAGTAATGATATTAATAATGACAATGTGTGTGAAGTGCTCATGATAAAAGGGAGATGGAGGGAAGGGTTCTAGCAGAGGGAAGAATAGTGATGTCTGAGAGGTCAGAGTGAGGAAAAATGAAAGGGAAACCTGGGGGACCAGAAAAGATATGGGGCCAGAGAGAGAAGCCTGTAACCACTCTGAAGGAGTTTGAGTTGTGTCCTCAGAGATAAAGGGAATCATTGAATGTTGAATGCCTTTAGGCAGGGAAATAAAATGATTAATTTACACCTGACTTACATAAATAATTCTACTCAAATCCCTTTTTTACAGATAGTATAAAGTGAAACCTCAGTTTAGCAGAGTCAAATGATTGCACGGCCTGGATTTTATACTCAGTTAATTGGGTTTTATATAGTACATTTCCTACTGTGTCTTAATTTCAAAGGATCCCAGAAAATCAAATTGAGAAATACTTTTTGCTCTGAAGTTCACAGAGGCTATTTTCTTTTCTTCATTTTCATAAAGGCTATTTTCAAATGTTATAGTATATAATGAATACAGAAAAATTTGCATAAAACGCCTTTCTCCTTTAAGAGCAGTATACTTTCAACCAATAACCAATAATTTATCTAAAACTTTCCTTGTCACTTTTAAAAGAAAATCTTCATTGAATTTTTAAAATATGGTATAATTCTTGCCCATTAAGGAGCCCTGACAATATTTGTTCTGGAAGATGTCCTCAGCTTACTTGTATATTTATTGTATTTTACTCTGTAATCTAGAATATATTCATGTAGTCCAATGACTTTCAGACTTTTTAGGCATCAGAAACACACTGGGAACCTGTTTAAAATGGAGATTCTTGACCTTACTCTCAGGAATTCTGATTCACAAGTCAGGTGTTGACCTAGTAATATTTTCACAAGCTTCTAGGTGATTCTAATGCAGGTGGTCTGAGAGGACCACACTAAAAACCCTGTCTTGGGACAGACCTTTTAGTCCCCCAAACCCTGTGCTTTCTTTATTACAGTCCCCATAGATGTCAATTCCTGTGGAGCACATAATTCTTCATTACAATGTCCATTGGTCTATAGAATATTAGAAAAATATTAAGCCCATAACTATAAATGGAGTTTCTTAAATCCAGAGAATCATTGTGTTATAGATATTGACAATTAGGGCTAAACTTGGCTGTCAGATCCATCTTTTGTGTCATTTTCACAACAAATGGCAAAGCATAAGTTTACTTACAGTATATCTGAATCTCTTTAATAACATGGCTCTGTTGCATATGATCTATCAAAAGGGAATTTATAACTCAAAAAGTTTAGTTCATAAACAAAATACAAACACACCATTTCCATTCAGAAGTCCCTTGTTCTAAACCAGTCTCTAATCAACTTGCCAAACACTTGTTCAAGTCACTTTACACCTCTGTACTTTGGGATTTCTATTTATATAGAGGAAGTATTTAATCCTGTATATAGTTACAAAGCACACAGAAGTTCTCAGATCAAAGACAAAAAAAAATTCAAAGAAAGTTTCAGTAACTCAAAGACACCGGAATACATAGAATAGTGAGGTTTTCCTGCTGGAAAGCATCCTCTGAAATGAATTTGTAAATTAACCAATTATCCTCAGCCTGTGTTTGGGCGCAGATGTTCAGGACATAACTAGGTTTGGTTTTCAGTCAGTCACTTCTCTAAAGAATGTAAATGTATCCACCTATAATTTAGTGGTCCCAAATATGTAATTATGGGCAGACTCCTCACCTTCCCTTCTCTGGTTAGTTTCCAAGTTGGTGGAGCAGTGACCAAGTGTACAGCCTGCCACACACTGGGATGATGTGCACTGGCTAGGGTAGTAGCCACATGACTTCACTTCGATCATACCAAATCCATTTCCCTCCCCAGTTGCAAATCTGCCAAAATGATAAGACGTTAAAAACATGTATCCTGGTTAAATGTAGTACATGGAAGACATGAATTAATGCCACTCCATTGGGAAATCCCACCAAATGACCACGAAGGGGAAGTAAGGAGCACAAATATAAAAGTCAAAAAGAATAGAAAAGAACAGGTATTCTTGCTTTTTATTAAGAACCTAAATTACTCACTTATTCTACAAATATTTATTGTGCACTTCCCATGTAAGGTAGAATTAAAAATTCTACAAATCTGATAAATATAGTTGTCAAATTACTTGCAGAGAAGTATTGTCTTGGATGCTCCCCCAAAAGTACCAAGAGAATGGTCTGTTTCAGATTTGCTATTTTATTAGCCATATTTCTTTAAGACTAAATGTTCTTATTCGTGTTTTTTAATATTTCTGACATCAGGTGTGTCTTTAACAGAGTCTGATTTTTCTTTCTTTGAAAATTGTTAAGTCCATAGAGCCTTGTACTTGGTGACACCATAAAATAAAGGAAGAGCTTGGAACTTAAAAGCAGAAATATCTGAAAAGAGTCCCTAATATTTTAGGGGCACTGGGTTGCTTAAGTCAGTGGAGCATATGACTTTTGAATTTGTAGGTAGTGAATTCAAGCCCCATGTTGGGCATAGAGCTTACTTGAAAAAAAGGACTCCCTAACTTTTTAGTTATGAATTTTTATAATGAAATCCACAGGGTTCAGCCTCCTCAAATTTTGACCACTTTTCCCAGGCAGATCAGGGCCACATGGTTAACTGTGGCTCATGGCTTGATGCATGTCTAAACCACTCGAGGGTATGAATACCCTTTCACCTTCAGTCTCTAACCCAGTGCCCAACATGTGGAAGGTGCTTAATATTTGGAAAATCCATGAAAGAATATGAGTTAGTATCCCTGCATGGTCATTCATGATCTACCTGTGATAATGGTCAAACACTTCATCTCTCTGGGTCTGTGTTTGCTTAGCTATAAAGTGAGTTTGGATGGGGCACACAGGTGGCTCAGTTGGATGAGCATCCAACTCTTGATTTTGACTCCTGTCATGATCCCAGGATTGTGGAATCGAGCCCCGCATTAGGCTCAATGCTGAGTGTGGAGTCTGCTTAAGATTCTCTCTCTCTCTTTCTCTGTGTGTGTGTGTGTGTGTGTGTGTGTGTGTGTGTCTCCCCCTCTCCCCAAACTTACACACACTTGCTAAAATAAAATATTAAAAAAATAATATGAGTTTGGATAAGCTCAGCTATAGACTCGTTCCTGCTCTACCCATCTCCGAGTAAGTAAAGTCATTAAGCTGCTGCACATGGGAAACTACTGTGGTTTTGGAGGATTTATTTGACAAGGGTATTGTTCATGAAAGCAATGCATTTGATCATTGCTGGCTGGGTTATGTCTCCTCCTAAATGCATATGTTGAAGTCCTAACCCTCAGTACTTCAGAATGTGACTATATATGGAATAAGGACCTATAAATGGGGACAATTAATGTAAAATGAGGCCATATATATAACTGTGATGTCCTTGTATCCTTTTAAGAAGGGGAGATTAGGCCACAGACTCACAAAGCAATCATGTCAAGACACAGGAAGAAGATGGCCATCTACAAATCAAGGACAGAGGTCTTAAAAGCAATCAATCCTGTGCCAACAAGTGGATCTCAGGCTTCTAGCCTCCAGAGTTATGAGAAGATAAATTGTTGTTGGATAAGACACCCAGTCTGTTACTTTGATAACATAGCCTTAGCAAACTGTACAATAACATTTGCTAATCACCAATTGTATAAGAAGAGAAAAAAGGAGTTTCTACACTTTGGGGCTCCTCCCATCTCTGTTCCCAAGCCTCCCAACTGCTGCTTAAATGGGAATCCTTCTATTGCAAGGAACTCAGCAATACTCTGTTGTGTCACCTAAAAGCTGCTTGATATATGGGAGCTCTCTGTGTGTTTTATAGCTAATTGGAATAACTTTCTAGAGTCAACTAACCAGCTGTTTCATCATGCAAAAAATTTTAAATCTACTAATATTCTTATGAAAAATCCATATCGTAGAGCAGGGGGTGGCAAATTATGACCCCTGGCCAAATCTGGCCCACTGTTTTAATACATACAATTTTATTGGGACACAGCCGTGCCTTTTCATTTGCACATTGTCTGTGGCTGATTCCCAATGACTGTGGCAGAGCTGAACAGTTACAAGAGAGGCCACATGGCTTGAAAAGTCTAGAATATCTCTTATCAGGCCCTTTACAGGAAAAGTCTGTGATTCTAGTCCTTGAAGAAAAGAAATCGAAAATCACAATAGCAATTCTATAACTATTGGTGAAGATAATGGATTCTGCTTCAGTTAGACTAACTGAGTTTCTGATTTCTCCATTTCCTGGGCCCTTCTGTTGGCTACATGCCATGACTGTTTTTCTTTGGGAGTTGAGAACATCTAGCTTAAACTGTATACACCTGCTGATATTTGACAGATTTTGACCTACAAATATGGCAGCTTCCTGTGACTCAGCCTGACTTCAGCCTCCTGCATTCTCACTTTCCATTTCCCATTCCCTTCGTAGATTTCCAGCTCGCTCAGTGATTCTCAACCTTGGCTACATATTCAATTCACTTGGAGAGCATTTAAAATTTTTTTAATGTTTTATTTATTTTTGATACAGAGAGATAGAGCATGAGAGGGGGAGGGGCAGAGAGAGAAGGAGACACAGAACCGGAAGCAGGCTCCAGGCTCTGAGCTAGCTGTCTGCACAGAGCCTGACGCAGGGCTCGAACCCACGAACATGAGATCTGACCTGAGCCGAAGCCGGGGACCCAACCGACTGAGCCACCCAGGTGCCCCACTTGGAGAGCATTTAAAACATTAATGCCTAGGGGCACCTGGGTGGCTTAGTTGGTTAAGCGTCTGACTTCAGCTCAGGTCATGATCTCACAGTCCATGGGTTCGAGCCCCGTGTCGGGCTCAGAGCCTGGAGCCTGCTTCAGAGTGTGTGTGTGTGTGTGTGTGTGTGTGTGTGTGTGTGTGTGTGTGTGTGTGTGTCTTTCTCTTTGCACCGCCCCTGCTCACTCTCTGTCTCTCTCTCTCAAAATAAAATAAAGACATAAAAAATTAAAACAAAAACATGAATGCCTAGGCCACACATCAAACCAGTTGAAGCAGGCTCTCTGGGGGTATTTTGGATAGGCCCCAGGTGATTCTAATGAGCAGTCAGGCTTGAGCATCACTGAGCTACAAAGAGCTTTGACAACACCTTGGTGCTGCGTGTCATGGACTCCTTCTACCTTGATAGAAGAATATGGGCAATTGTCATAAATGATTGGGATAACCACTACTGCAAACCTAAGTCTGCATCAATCACCTGAAGGCTTGTGAAATCACAGATTGAGGGACTCAACTCCAGAGTTTCTGATTCTGTAGGCCTGGGGTAGGGCCCAAAAATTTGCATTTCTAACAGGGTCCTAGGTGATGTTGATATTTTCACTTTGAGAACCACCGTTCTATTAGTATCTTCCATGGGCACAGTGCCTCGCTGAAAGGAAGGCTTTCATGAATGTTTGTTGAATAGAAATGAGAGAATTGTTGCAGAAGGAAAATCTAGTGACTCCTCTGTGTTAGATGCTAAGGATATGGCAGTGACCAAGACAAGCACCCTCTGTCCTCATAAGACTTATGTTCTAGGTAAAAACACAAAACTTCAGGAGTGACAAAGAATATGAAAACAGTAATTTGAAGAGATACATCAGTCCTATGTTTATTGCATTATTTACAGTAGCCAAATTGTGGAAGCCAACTCAAGTGCTAAAGACGTGGTTATATGTAAAATGGAATATTATTCAGCGATATAAAGAATGAAATCTTGCCATTTGCAACAACATGGAAAGATCTAGAGAGTAAAATGCTAAACAAAATAAGTCAGAGAAAGACAAATACCATATATACTATTATTCACTCATATGTGGAATTTAAGAAACAAAACAGGGGCCTGGGTGGCTCAGTCGGTTAAGCCTCCGACTTCGGCTCAGGTCAAATCTCATGTTCATGGGTTTGAGCCCCGCATCAGGCTCTGTGCTGACAGCTAGCTCAGAGCCTGGAGCCTGCTTCCAGTTCTGTGTCTCCTTCTCTCTCTGCCCCTCCCCCTCTCATGCTCTTTCTCTCTCTGTATCAAAAATAAATAAAACACTTAAAAAAAAAGAAAAGTTTTAAGAAACAAAACAAATGAACAAAGGGGAAAAAAAGGAGACAAGTGAAAAAACAGACTATTAAATATAGAGAACAAATTGGTGGTTACGACAGGAGAGATGGGTGTAGGATGAGTGAAATAGATGAAAAAAAATACCTCAAAAAAACCCCACAACAAAACAGCTTCAGAGGTAAATATATATATTACAAAAGAAAAACATGGAATACTACTGCAACACATAGAACTCCCCTAGTCTAAAGATTCCTGACCCTCTGAGAAGCCCCGTTTAAATACCATGTTGCTAAACTTTATCATCACTAGGTCATCTGAATCTAAGAATAGAATATGCATTTGGGAAAAATACATAGATGATGGGGAAGGAGAGAGAGAGAAAGAGAGAGGAAGAGAGAGAGGGAGAGAAAGAAGAATGAAGAAAAGATGGAGAGAGAGAGAGAGAGAGAGAAGGAAGGGGAAGGGAGGGGGAAAGGAGAGACAGAGACATAGAGAAAGAATTAGAATGGAAGAAAGCAGGTTGATAGACAAAAAGAAGAGCAAAAAGTGTGTCTGAAGGCATAACTGTTCCTCCTTTGGTCATATTACCACCTGAATTAGTCAGCTTGGGCTTCCATAACAAAATACCACAAACTGAACAACTTCACAGAAATTCATTTTCTCACAGTCTGGAGATGAGAAGTCTGAGATTAGGGTGACACCATGGTCAGGCTTTGATGAACATTCTCTTCCTAGCCTGTAAATGGCCACCTTCTCACTGTGTCCTCACATGGCCTTTCTGTGATGGCAAGTAATTCGTCTTCCTCTGCCTCTTCTCAAAAGTCCACCAATTCTGTCAGATTAGGACCCCATCCTTATGACCTCTTAAATTTAACCTTCGTTATCTCCTAAAAACTCTGTCTCCAAATACAGTCACGCTGGGGGTTAGGAAATTTGAGGGGAGGCAATTCAGTTCATGGAAACTACTGACTATAATTTTAATCAACTAAAAATTACATTGCTGCTAATATATCTAAGATTCTAATACTTACCAGCAGGAAAGACATAGAGGAGTGATTGAAGATTATGTAGCTCATTCCTCTGCTCCTCTCACACACATCTGGCTTTTGGAATGCTGAGATACTGTAGAATGAGGGAAGGTCTCCATTTTCAGGTATTTGAGCTGTGAAGACTGCAAAGACCAAGGGTGCATTTAAATTCTGGCCCTGTGGAAAACTAGACAGCTGTCTGGAATAGCATGGCAGCTGTGACAGCCCGACTGCTCCTCATAGTCTTCCATTCAATGGCTCAGTTGCTATTCTCCTCCACCCTTTCTGGTTCTTCAGTGCCTCCCATGACATGGGTTCAAGCCCTGCTCACCTCGCCTACAATGGGTATAGCCTTATATTTTCTCCATAACCCAGTTAGGATGACATGATTGTTTTCATCCTGGGCTTAACTTTTTAATCCTTTTCTACAGACTATTATCAGAGACCAACATTTTTCAAGCCAAAATCCAAATAATCTTAAGGAAATCCATGAATAATGTACTACACCGGTGCACCTGGCTCTTGATTTCGGGGTTGTGAGTTTGAATCCCACATGGCAGGGGGCTGGGGTGGGTAGAGTTTACTTTTAAAAAAGGATGTGTTACACTAATAAGAGACTTAGGTGGAGTAGAATTTTTCCTTACAAGTCATAGAGCAAGACAGTTGCCTAAATTACTGCAAAATTCCCTCTTTCCACTCCTCTAATTTCTCCCCTTTTAGTGCTCTCTGGGTAAGTGGTAACATTGTGTAAACATCTAATCCCCAAACAGAGTGGTAGTGGTTTTAGCAATGAGAGGAAGAGTCACTGGGCTTTTACTTACTGGAGAAACTCCCAGTAGCCAGATTCAAGCAGCCATAGAATTTCCCCCACCCAATTTACAAAAGCTAGCAGCATACGTTGGAGTCTGCAGGGTTGCCAACACCATAAATCCCAAATGCATTTGCAAGACTGTTTTCCTTTGGTTCAATACTTGGATTAGGTGAGTGGAATAAGGTATGAAGTACCATGTTCCAGGGACCGAAAATTAGTTAGTGGCCTCTGTGGGCATTATGGTTTTGAAACAATAGAAGAGAATTTCCAGGGCCTCTTTTCCAGGCGCCCAAAGCTCAGACTGACTTCTCTTCCTCCTAATATCTAGCTGCATCACTCTTTTGGGGCTACCTTGTCTCTTCTTTACATCACTGTACATATTTCTCAGTTTTCTATGCTCAGGAGGCTTTACCCTTCATCTGGACATCTGGGCTCTTTGACAGAGTCACAAGGCAGTCTTCTATCCCTCTACATCCCATGATTCCATGATTCCCTGACATGTCTTTTATTTTTGTTTATATCACTATTGAGAGGAAAGTCTCAGGACAAAAACAAGAAAGAAAGAAGGCTCAAATCCTGACTCAGAATTAGAGCTGCAGTAAAGAACATTCCCTGGGCCAGCAGGCCGGACTTGCATTCTTGCCAACCCTTCCTCGCAGTAGGCAAGCAATGCCTCCATTCAGACCATGCAAGTCATTTTGAAACTGATTGCAGTTGGTGCTTTTATTGGCATCTCTCCTTTGAAGTTGACTTTCAGATCATCAGTGGTTTTGTCTGTAGACCCCGGTGCCAAGGTGAAGTGACAAACTTTGCTCACAAAGTGATATTCTTAACAGCGTTTTACTCTGGGCTACCAAACTGCCCTGTTAAAAGTGAACACAGAAGGGTTGGTTGTGGTTGGCTAGGCATAGGTGGACGAATATGATCGAGCAGGTGTTATAAAATATGAATTGCAGGATCTGGGCAGTGAGTGTATGGGTATTACTATAAAATTCTTTCAACTTTCCTGGATGTTTCAATATTCACCAAAAAAAAAGTTCGGGGGAAAGGAGTACTACAAAGTCAGCAGTAAGGTTAGTAGTAGATTATAAACATTTGAAACATTTGAAAGCATGCAAGTAAGACTAGAGCTTTATATGCTTTTTTAAAAAATTAAATGACTTATCGGTAGTTAATTATTCTGTCCTCCACATTTTTCAAATTAAAGACATAGATGTCATACAAGAAAGAAGGAATTAACATTTTGAATACCTTACATGTAACATGCTATCAAATTCCAGACTACTAATCATTTATTAAGCCATGGATAAAGGTATGGGTTTTGATGTCAGATGATAAGGGGAACATACACCAAGTTATTTCATCTTTCTGAGCCTCAGTTTTCTCAAGCATAATTTGGGCCATGGGTGGTAGTGGTGGTGATGAGGATATTCACATCTTAAAGTCATAAGATTCAAATGCTCTGTAAAGAATTAACTGCTCTGTAAAGGATAAAATACCTTGTAAATGTTACTTAAAAAAAAGAAACCAACTATGAGAATTAAAAAGAGTATGTTATCCCAATGTTTCAGCCCTCCCACCCCCCAAATTTGGCCAATGTTATGTGAATAGTATATACTGGATAGTATACATACACTGGAGCATTTTGAAAGATTGGAGGGCCAGGAGACTCTCAACCAAACTCACCATTTTTCTTCAGAAGCACCTGAACCTCAGCATACATTTAATGGGTTTTTTTTTCACTCTTAGAGGGAAAATATATGGAAATAAAATATTGTGACCTTTACCTATAGTTCTTAAGCAAATTACACAAAATCTGTATGTACCTACCACAGAGATATACTTGGCACATTATTGAAATCAATGAAATATATCATCCTTGCAAAATTCCTATGAGAAATCCTGGTCCCAGGTCACTGTTTAACATTGCTACCAAAAATCAGAGTGGGACAGGCCCTTCTAGCCTGCCTCAATGAGAAATGGAACTAGGATGATACAACAAAGCAACACAAAACTTGGTGTTGTAAAATAACAGCCAACAATTATTTGTGAACCTACACTTCTGCTGATCTAAGCTAGGTTTCCTCAAGCACCTGAAATCCAGGTCTGCTTCGGGATTTGGCCCCATGGGCTGCTGGGCTTGTTCACCTGTAGGCTCAGCTGAGTTCCAAAAGAGCCTGCAGGTGGGCACCATCTCTGGAGACCAGGGCTCAGAACAGGTGTGATGTCACCTCTTTCACATTCTATTGGTCAGAGCAATTTACAAGCTCAGCCTAGAGTCAGCAGAAGGGAAATAGGCTCCGCCTCTTGATGGAAAGAGCTACTAAGTCACATTGCAAAGGGAGAAAAATGATTGTAGCCTTGCCGGGGAATTGTCTATCAAAACAATCACCGCCTAGATCACTCTCACTCTGGAAGATGCTACTAAAAAGGTCAGCACATCTTTCCCTTGATGGCAGATGTGTAGCTGTGGACCAAATCCTCTGTTTCAGGAATTCCCATTAAAAGGTGAGAGGCCAGAAACAAAGAGATCTTGTGAGCTGTAAAAAAAAAAAAAAAAAAAAAAAAAACCAGATTCAATAAGATCTGAATATTTTATACTTTTATTTTGGACAGAGGATCAAATAGCAATAATCTGTTGGTTAGTCTCTGAGTCTCTTGATATCATGAGACTGATGTCTTGATGTCACGGTTTATCTTTTATCAAAATTACATCTAGCCCAGAAAACAGTTATACCTCCATTAGACACGAAAGCATCTTCCACAGTTCTGCACACGGTAACGGGCAGAATATGGAGGGCACTCCAACTGAATCTGGATAAATGGCTTTTCTCTAGGTGAAATTTTGAAAGACTTGGCATAGTTGGTTTCCAAAGACGTGCCTCATGAGCTGTATTGCCATAGAATCTTCCAGATTCCTTAGCTGGACCTCAGATTTCTCCCCTCTGACCTCACAAAGCATTTTGTTTTGGTCTCTCTTTTGACACCTTTAAATGTATTAGCATTACATTGCATACATAGCTCATCTTCCTCACAAGATTTTTCTTGTCACATCTTATTTTTGTAGTCATCTTTTTGTCTCCTTTCGCCATTATAAAGCACCTCATGGTTGGTGTCCATTCTGCTTAGTAGCTATGCTGTGTCATTGGTAAACACACACAAGAATCAGTGGACATTAAATCCATTATTGTAGAGGTTTATTTACTCCAAAATATTCTCCTATTATTATAACTAGATTTTATACATATTTCAAAACATGATTTTTTTTAGAGTTTATTTATTTTGAGAAAGAGAGTGCGAGCAGAGGAAAGGCAGAGAGAGGAAGAGAGACAATCCCAGTCTCTATCAGCACAGAGCCTGACATGGGGCTTGATCTCACAATCAGGAGATCATGACCTGACCCAAAATCAAGAGTCAGACGCTTAACTGACTGACCTACCCATGCGCCCCTCAAAACATACTTTTTAAAGAATTTTTTAAAATCACAGAAAAGTAGAAGGAATCCCTATGTCCCCCACTCAGCTCAAAGAAGACAATGATGAAGAAGCATAGCAGATGAAATCCAAACAATAAGCAGCAAATAACTCCAAAAGTTGAAGTTGTCATAGCAAAAATACTCATATCATCTGTAACATGTGGCGGCTTCTACATTAATCCAAGACCCTGGAAGGGGACTCAAGTGCTTCTAAGCTGGTAGTCATGAAGGGCAGAATTCAAAAGATGACACCCACCGCCAAGATTCCTATGCCCTGGGTATTCTGTCAATCATTAATGTAGGAGCTGCCATGAAAGAATTTTCCAGATGTAAGTAAAGTCCCAAGTCAATGGTCTTATTAAATATTCTATTGCAGGCTTCATCCAGGCAGATACACCCTTTTAAAAGCAGAGAGATTTCCCCAGAAAGTAGCAGAAGAAGGAGTCAGAGAGATTTAAAGTGTGACAGGAATTCAGATCATTGTCAGCTTTGAAAATGTAGGGGAGCCTCTCACAAGGATGAGAGAAAAGCCTCTAGAAGCAGAGAATTTTCCCCATCTGATGGCCAGCAAGGAAATGAGGACCTCAGTCCTAACCAACTGTAGGGATTGGAATTCTGCCTACAGCCTAGGTGAGCTTGTAAGCAGATTCTTCCCCAGACCCTCCAGGTAAGAACTCGGGCCAGCCGACGACTGGACTTCAGCCTGCGGGCCCTAAGCAGAGGACGCAGTCAAGCTCTCCTGGACTTCTGGCCGCCTCACTGTGAGCTCATAAATGGGAGCTGTTTGAAGTGTCTGTGATTGTGCGACTGTGTTATGCAGCAGTGTTAAGATTATGCAGTTTAAAGGTGTGATGTTTTAAAGAAGGGAGGAAATATGAGCAGTCTATTCTTGAGACCTGGCTAGAAGGAAAACTGTCAGGCAAAATCAAGTTTTGATTAAGGCATTAACTGAAATGGAGGCAGCGTTCAAGTTTAACGTGTGCTTGTCAAAATGAGAAGATGATAGGAATCAGAGAAAGATGCTGACGAATACCTTTATCCAGGTAGGGGCTATTTCTTTTCCTTTCCTTCCTTCCTTCCTTCCTTCCTTCCTTCCTTCCTTCCTTCCTTCCTTCCTTTTTTTCCTTCTTCCCTTTTTGTTTCTTCCCTTCCACCCTTCTTTCTTTCCTTTTTTTCCTTCCATCTCTTTCTTTCTTTCTATTTTCTTTCTCTTTCTTTCTTTCTTTCTCTCTTTCTTTCTTTCTTTCTTTCCTTCCTTCCTTCTTTCTTTCCCTTCCACCCTTCTTTCTTTCCTTTTTTTCCTTCCATCTCTTTCTTTCTTTCTATTTTCTGTCTTTCTTTCTTTCTTTCTCTTTCTTTCTTTCTTTCTTTCTTTCTTTCTTTCTTTCTTTCTTTCTTTCTTTCCTTCCTTCCTTCCTTCCTTCTTTCTTTCCCTTCCATCCTTCCTTCTTTCTTTCATTTTTCTTTCTTTCTTTCAGATTTCAGAAAATCAAGGGATATGTAAATATGTTTACATTTCATAAATACAATTTTCATAAAGCAAAAGATAACAACACAGTCAGAGGGAGGCAAAGCTTCCCAGGCCCCCAAAAGTCCCCCAAAGGGACATACAGCTACAACGTGGAAGCTACTGCCGTTTGGAGTGAGGATTGTGCCAGGCATGAAGAACTCCTCTCTCTTCCCTCCTGGCAGCCTCTCCAGCCTGACACTCTGGAAACCCTGCCTTCCCGCCTGTTTACTAGGAGCGAGGAGCTGGTGCAGCAGAGTCCCAGAGCATCCCGGGGTGTCTGCTGAGATAGGGAGGGATGTGAAGGCAGGTCCTCTAAGCACCTCTCAGCAGGTCCGAGGCCTGCGCACACAGGGGTGCCTCGATGGCAGTGGGGCGTGTCGGGGGCTCAGAGAAAAGTGGACACAAGTGGGATTCGAACAGTAAGTGTGGGCTCTGTACACGGTGCTGCCACTATGAGTCTGCTGGAATTAGGCCACTCCATCTTCTCCACATAAGGTACTGTGTGGAGGGGGGCGCCTAGGGCAGTGAGAAGTCGGGAACTCTCCCAGGCGTCCTGAGAGAAATGTTTTTGTTTTTGTTTTCCATTTGGACACACATTCAGTCGGAAGAGAACTGACTAAAAATACACAAAATCGGGCAGCTGAGTTGTGGAACCTGTGTCATGATTCTATCGTTCCCACGACAGTATAAATATTTCCCCCTAGTCAAGGAAACACTACAGCCACTCAGGTATTTCTCACTGTAAGATGATACTGAGTGATACCATCTCTCCCTGTTCTGTCCGCTTGTTTTCATGAACTTTCTGTCCATGCGAACATTTGCACAGCTTTAGGTATGTACTCTGCTTGGCACGTACATTTTTTTTTACTTCCTTATTTATTGACTTGATCTGCTGTGATTTCTATATTGGTAACTGTGTTTATCTGGTGGAAAAAGTCCAAAACAGAAGTCCTACTTACTGTTTTTCTCAAATATTACCCAGAGATTAGCCAGCGCAGCCGGCACTGTTGCCAGGAGGAGTAACAGACAAGCGGTGAGCGTTTCCGCCCCATACAGTCAGAAGTGGGATGTTCCTGTGGCTGGAGCCAGACCAGAAAGGATCCCTGAATGTGGATTTCTGAAATACGTATACAGTTTTCAGGAACTGTGCTCTTTTCCACAGACAGGGGCTTCAGGGTTTGAGACCGCTCCAGCCTCAGCAATGTTAGTTGGGAAGTTTTTGGATGCAAATGACAGGAACTGAATTTAACTATCAAAACCCACATTTTGTATCTCCAGCACACCCAGTGGGGGTCCTGAGAGTCCCCTCCCCCGGACAGCTGAAGGTAGGAATGCAACACGGAGTGGTCTCCTCAGCTTTCTGGTGGGTCATTCTCTCCAGCCAAGGGCAGCTGCAGACTCAGCTTTTTTTTTTTTTTTTTTTAAGTTTATTTATTTTGAGAGAGAGAGTGAGTTAGGGAAGGGCAGAGAGAGAGAGTGGGAGAGAGAGAATCCCAAGCAGGCTCTGCACTCTCAGAGCAGAGCCTGATGTGGGCCTGAACCCAGGAACCCCGAGATCAGGACCCAACCTGAAATCAAGAAAAATACCGGGAGGAAGAACTAAGAGTTTGGTTACGTGTCAATGGCCATATAATGTTTCTTTTCTGATTTATTATTGTTCACATTTCAGAAAACATTTATAAAGAAAATGTATTTGAACTCCTAGCAATGTTAGAGTAAAGATAGATTTATGGGGACCCTATCTGGCATCTGTTATCTTCATCTAAATTTTAGGAAATAGACTTTACCTGAAATTTTTAATTTTGATAAGTTTAAAAAATTTTTTAATTAAAAATTTATCTATATTTATTTTGAGAGACAGAGTGTGAGCAGGGGAGGAGCAGAGAGAAGGAGACAGAATCTGAAGCAGGTTCAAGGCTCTGAGCTGTCAGCACAGGGCCCGACACGGGGCTCAAACTCACAAACCATGAGTTCATGACTTGAGTTGAAGTCAGACGCTGAAGCCACTGAGCCACCCAGGCACCCCTACTTGAATTTGTTACTGAAAGTATTTTGTTTCCCAAAAAGCAGTGTTTATACTTAAAAGGGAATCATAGGTCTTTCTGATGAAAAAATTTTAGGGCTGCCTGGGTGACTTGATTTCAGCAAGGGCATGATCTCATGGTCCATGAGATCAAGCCCTGCATCAGGCTCCATGCTAGCTAAGCCTGGAGTCTGCTTTAAATTCTCTCTTTCTCTCTCTCTCTCCCCCACCTCTTTCCCCCATTTGTGCTGTCTCACTAAAATAAAAAACAAATTTAAAAATGTTTTTAAGTTGGAAAACAGTTAAAGGTAAGTATTATGACTTATTGTGATTCCAAGAATACACATTCTAAAACAAAATATTGCATGATATCACAAAGTAAATGTTTCTTCAACTTACTCAAAAATCTGTAATAAGGCCATTGTGATGCAACCTGACAGTTTGTGGAAGCTTCCTGTAGAACACCTCAGACACTATGGAAATCTGGCAGATGCTTGGATTTCATTCACACAGGTTTCCCAGGGTTATAAAAAGCCTCTTTCTAGTTTATAAAATGAATGGCCAGCCACAGATGACACTGTGAACATAAAGGAAAATGCAACGCATTTACAGAAAACCAAGAGTTTGGTTTTACATCAGAGGCCATATAATGTTTCTTTTATGATTTAGTATTGCTTTCCTGAATTTTTTTTTAATGTTTATTTTTGAGAGAGAGAGAGAGTGAGTGAGTGAGTGGGGCGGGACAGAGAGAGAGGGACACACAGGCTCTGAAGCGGGCTCTGTGCTGACAGCAGACAGCCCCACGCAGGGCCCGAACTCATGAAACATGAGATCATGACCTGAGCTGAAGTCAGACGCTTAATTGATTGAGCCACACACGTGCCCGGGTCCTTGATGTCTCAATACTCTTTCTGCCTTTCAAGACTAACTCTCTCCCTGTGGACCTGACTCTTGACATTTTCCCCAAATACGGATCTGGAATCCTTTCCTTGGCTATAATTTATGTTGGCAGGCTGCTTTGAGAAAAAGCCATGTAACCTGGTTTGGCCCAGACAACTGTTGTTAAAATATGCCAGTCACCATATGTCACCTTATCCCAAGTAATAGAAGAAATAATTTCTCAGGTTTAAAGAAATACCATCAAATCCCAACATGATGTATTTAAATCTGATAATACCATTTTAAATTTTACTTCAAAGAAGGAATAAGTTAAAAAAAATGTCAAAGAATATTCTGGAAAGGAATAAGAGTAGGAAGGAGAGCCAGCAACAAGCATGTGGCACTGAGGTTGAGATAGCTTCATAGTAATAAGAACTTAATCTATCACAAAGGAGGCCTCATGGAATGACCAGGAAGGAAAGCGACCGTGGTTAGTGGTTAGTGATTGGAGCAGAAAATCCATTTATCCCTGTGTCACACACTGTATAATAGAATTAAGAAAACCAAATATTTTATAGAGTAAGAATTGAATATCCAATATCTAAATTCTGGATTGTTTTATTAACCTCTGAAGTAAAATATTGACTCACAAAACCAAAAATCAACAGATTTAGCTAAAGTCTTTGAAAACATTTACATCTCTGAAAAGAAAAGTCTTCTTTAACTAAAATAGAAAGACGTACAAAGGCTGTGAAAAGATGTATACAGCAAATACGATAAATACAACACATTCTTTTTTTTAAAAGCAATCTTCACGTCCAATGTGGGGTTCAAACTCACAACCCTGAGACCAAGAGTCACATAATCCACCAACTGAGCCAGCCAGGTGCCTCAAATATAGCAAATATTATTATTTAAAGAATTACTTTAAAAATTCAGTGGATAAATGAATGATTTGAATAACAGGAAACTTAGTTAATGAACAAACAGGTTTAAAATTAGCAACCTTGCTAAAATTCAGGGCACTTGAGTGGCTCAGTCGGTTAAGAGTCTTGACTTTGACCCCGGTCATGATCTCACAGTTCGTGGGTTTGAGCCCTACTTTAGGCTCTGTGCTGACAGCTCAGAGCCTGGAGCCTGCTTCCGATTCTGTGTCTCCCTCTCTCTCTGCCCCTCCCCTGCTTTCACTCTGTCTCTCTCTGTCTCTTAAAAATAAATAAACATTAAAAAAATTTTTTTAATAAAAAATATATAAAAATAGCAATAAGGATTTTTTTGGGGCAATTCAGACATCCTTCACACTGTTAGAAGAGGTTTAGGGGACTGTATGTACTCATCTACCCTTGCTGATTGCAAATATTTTGGAAAACAAGTTAGCATTACATATAAAGAATAATTAAAATCATTGTTTTCCTTGATATAGTAATCCAGGTCTGATAACTTGGTCTTAAAAAAGCCAAAATAAATAAGAAGCTGTAGGATTTATGATAGGAAGAAAGGAAAGAAGGAGGTGAGTAGGAAGTTAAGAAATCAGAATGAAGAAAGGAAGAAAAAATAGGCATTAATTAAATTATGGCACAATGCAGCCATTTGAAACAAAGTGTACCCTAACAAAAGCAAGGAAATCACTTACTATGTAATTAATGTTCAGTGCAGAAAGCAGGATATGTCCTTTTGCACATAGTAAATTAGTTACCAAGCAAAAATGAGCATGTACATACACCATTAGGATTAGAGGAGAAATTTCAAGGGGCGACTAAGCGTCTGACCTTGGCTCAGGTCATGATCTCACAGTTCGTGAATTCTAGCCTCGCATAGGTCTGTGCTGATAGCTGGGAGCCTGAAGCTTGCTTCCAATTCTGGGCCTCCCTCTCTCTCTGCTCCTCCCCAACTCATGTGCTCTCTCTTTCTCTCTCTCTCAAAAATAAATAAACACTAAAAAAAATTTTAAAAAGAGATTTCAAAAGTGAACATAGTTGGGATTTTGTTTCCATCTTCCACATGTTCTTATGTTACTTCATATCCTTAACACTAGTAATAAGCATAGCTAATGCTCAGAGGAAACATGATGCTTTCAGTCATGAATGCTTCCAGATTGGCAGGTAGCCGCATTCTTCATTGTTCATAGAGAGGAGAGAGCAGCTCTGAATTGACCCTGGAGGTTTCTGGAATAGAAATAACAAAGAAAAGAATAGGAAAAAGTGAATTAGACTGCTTTATTTGCCTATTTTTTTAAGCCAGGGGTACCCAACAGCATCCACTTTCCGTATACTCACGGGGAAAGATTATTCAGGTAAATGATTGTATGTTCATGCAAGCTTCAAGAAAAGCCCTTGATAAAATCTCCTTAATTGGCACTTTGTTGTATTAATCATCGCCATCAAATAATCAACTATTTATTAGTCACTCCATTGTACCTTCTGCTACACTAGCCTTTATCTGACAGCAGTGCACTCCAGCCTAGTCACAAAGATACTTTTTCTAAGAAAATGGGAAAATCTGGCCTTTGGACTGGCTTTCTCCCCCCTTCACATCCATCTTACACTTGTCTGATTGCTTTGGTTCTTGGGTTTGGTCAGAGGGGAGGGAAGTGAAAGGATTGACTCCCGGCTTTGGTATTTACTACGAGTATCAGGGAACAGGCTTTCCTTTTTAATGATTAATAACAACATGGTGGAATTTTTCTATTGTTTGGTTGTCATGTGTAGGCTTTCCATTGCTGTCAGCCTGGCAGCCAAAAAACCTCTCTAACAACCCAAGAAACCACTGCTCTGCCCTGGGATCAATGGGCAGCAGTGTTTCTGAGCTGACAACGTCAGAAGGAAGAGATGTCAGATTTACAGCTATACCCGCTTTGGCCTCGTCAGCTGTGAAAGGCTACAAGAGCCTGTTTCCTTTCAACACTTAAGCCTCCAACTATAACATGAGAAAAAGATTTCTATTTCCTGCCTCCTACTCCTATAGTTGCAAAACTATCTTTTTGACAGGTTATTAAAATCTTTAAAGTTGAGGGTGGGGTTGGGTTTTTTTTTAAGCACTCACATTGGTGGTTTTAGAATATCTTGAAAGGCAAGGTGTGATTTAGCTTTCTGGGATGGCATTCGATTGCCATAGCTGGGCCTTGGACTCCCAGAATGCAATGCCACCGGCCCTTGGAAGGGAGCCCTGGAGAAAGCAGTGGTTTGTTGGTTAGCAAGGTGTTTAGCAAGGTGTTACTACAATAAGAGTTTTGTATAACTAACTATGGGCCTTAAAAACACTTTTAGTGCAGGTCTGGTTCATTTGCTATTCTGTAGTGTGCATTGAATAGTTATTCTCTATTGTACAGCTGATATGATTTGGTTCTTGGTAAAGAATTCACTCTCTTATAGAAACTGATAGGAACAAAATACTGGAACAGGGCAAGAATCCTGACCATCAGGACAGTTTTGTGGCCAGGATTGTTAAAAATCCATGTATATAATTGTCAAAAAGATGAAAAATTGTGTTTTATATATAAAATATTGGGTGTAGTTCCTTGCCTGCAGACTGAGGCTGTCTCTTGGGTAAAAGTAGGTTTTTCACTCTTTTATTTTTCTTATCCCACATGTAAACATTTCACAACACACCATGTGCCTCTAGGGGTGACTACAGGAAGCAGGCGGAACATGATGTCTTGGTAGCTTTCACTGGTGGCTTTTTTAGCAAGGGCTGATGAGTATCCATCTTCACTTAGAATCCTGACAATTGATATTTTGGCTTCCCAGGCTACAAACTCCTGGGGCTGTAGTCACCGCAGCCAACCTCTCTCCATGAGGGAGAACCAGAGAAGAGGCCATGAACTGCAGGCATCCCCCGGGATCTGCTCCTCTTTAGGGACTGTCTCTGATGGATTTATTTCCTTGTTGAGAAATGAAATATTATTCATTAATAATTTATGATAATTAAACTAATGTTCTTATTTCATTGAGCGAAGTCTCAAAAGTAAACAGGTTAGTTTGAGTTTGTGTTCCCTCAACATTTATGCGGGACTCACTTGCAGGCAGAGTTCTACTTTTGTGAATGTGGGAAATTACCAAAAATGTGGAAAAAATGACCCCTGCACACGAAGTGACTCATGTAAATTTAAGGGTGGGGACTTTCAAGAGATCTTTTTGTCCAGGTTCCCTATTTCTAGGTATGTCTGTAAGTCATGTTAATAAATAAGCAATAATAGGGGGGGCCTAAGTGGCTCAGTGAGTTAAGCATCTGAGTTTGGCTCAAGTCATGACCTCAGGGTTCTGGGTTCGAGCCCCACATGGGCTCTGTGCTGGCAGCTCTGAGCCTGGAGCCTGCTTCGGATCCTTTGTCTGTCTCTCTCTGCCCTTCCCCTACCAGCACTGTTTTTCTCTCTCTCTCAAAAATAAATGTGTTAAAAAATTTTACCAAAAAAAGCAATAATATATAGCTCAGTTTGCTCATGTCTGTGGATTGTGGATGCTAGTGTCCTAAAGTGAATGAAGAGTAACAGTGTGTGCGTGCGTGTGTGTGTGTGTGTGTGTGTACATGTGCACGTGCGCACGTGTGTCACTTGACCATGGGTCTATATAACTTGCATCACATTTAGCAAAGGGCCTTATCCTACCTTTCTCGCCACTGGCATTAGAATTACCTCTGTGCAGACCAACAGCACTTTATGGAATTAAAGGTATGTTTTTCAATGTTTGACACATGTGGAGAAATGTGTCAGGCGGTGGAAAAGATTTGGTCTTCTGGAGAGCTCCTTAGAGGGTCCAGCAAGCCGTCGGGGGCAGCATCTCTCTCTGGCCATCAGGCCTGAGAGGGTGGGGAGGACACTCCCAGCACACAAGCAGGGCCTCCCCTAATGAAAAGTGACAGTGTTCCCAGTGGTGGGAGGCCATCACAGGGGTGAGGCCAAGAGAGCGAGGGTGGTTGGGGAGGGGGGAGGGATTTGCATAATTACATTCACCTGAGGGACTCCATTTACCCAACAATGAGCCTCATTGTGGTAAAGCCAGCTGCTGGCCATACTGTTAGAACAATGTGAGCTGTGGCCTTGTTCTCCCGAACAAATGCTTGGACTCTGCAAATGACAATTAGCATTTTGAATGCTTATTATTAATAGGACATATGTTAGCATGATGTGTCACCCTGGTATAATGAGGCGTGTATTTATATGTAATACGTGTATTACTACCTACTGTGGCAGAAGGATTAGATACTATGAACAACATCACATTTCTATATGCCCTACCTCTCTGGGATACAGCTTCCTATCATGACGTGAGATGACCCTTTACGTACAAGTTTTCTGCTGATGTTGAAGAAAGAATGAGGTACTAGAGGCTTCGCTTGGGTAAATGCACTTACTGTGTTGAGTTCCAGTACAGGGTCTTTTGTTCTTGGACTCCGAAAGCTTACGATGGATTTGAGAGATGCAAATCAGAATTTACAGAGGAGGTGCTTTGGTGGAAGAGGCTGCAGCGCTCACACGTGGCCATGCTCCGTGGCTGGGGGCATGTTTACCTAAGACTCCAAATAGACAGAGTGGAGATGCCAAGACAGCGCAAATACAGCGCACCAGGCTCAGTTCCTGGCATTGCCCACATTTATATTCAACAGGGAGGTGCAGAGGATGGAGGCTGCAAGGGTCTGGAAGACAATTCCTTGTCTTATGCTCATTAACTGCTACATTTTGTCCCTTAAATTTAGAGCACAAGACACCTTTTTAAGGGGAGAAACCCCCCCCTTCTCAGCTTTAATTAAGGATGCATTTTAAATGTCATTGTGTTAGCATAGTTGCATCCCTAATTGTTCTCAGCATTTTACTGGAAAGTGGGGAAATACTATAGCTCCTTTCTGGGGAAGGAGTCATGCTCCTCTTTTGAAAGTCAAGCTGGGTCCAGCCTAATGCAAAATGGGGGTGTTTGCTTTAGCAATTTCCTGACTAAGATATAAAAGCTAGAAGCTACCAGGATTCCAAAGCCAGGAGTCAAATACTAGGCCCACGTGGCCTTGGCTCTGTCCCTGTCTTCCAGAGGAGGCATGCTAATGAAAGACAAACATGCTGGTTTTTATTTTCCTTCCACAACAATCAATGGGAATTACAAATGAAAGACACTTTGGTGTCAAGGAGAGGGCACACTCTAGGAAAGTGGTAACAACATGGCAGGGTGCACAACAGGTGCCCTGAGAGTGTGTGTGGCACAGGAAGCCTGGGGAGGCCCAGAGTCAGGCGATCAGCTGCTTTCCTGATAGAACCAAGCTCTGCCCCATCTTCCCCCCTTTACCCTCATCTTGCCACCAAGATGAATTTTCTAAAGCAAACCCATCTCCTTGAAACTCTGCTGCCAATGGCAGTGGCCCCGGGGGCCTTAGTGACTCATCAGAGCCATCTGGGCACCTAACCCTATGACAAACCTTGGGAATCTGAATTCTCTAGAGCAGACGGACACAGAAAGGAAATCTGTATTCATATTTCACTTTTCAAGTCCTCCAGCTTTTCAGATTCCTAGAAATAACTACAATCACATGAACGAACTCAAGCTTCCATGATCTATTATCTCCAAAGGAATTTAAATGCCTCTGAGGGTTCCTGGGTTGAAGGGCAGGAGATTCTGAGATTTTCCTTTTCTTACTGAGGAACTCAGAGCTCCTGTTTTAGACCTTTCCCTCCATCTGTTTGATGTCTCCACTTCCTTCTTTGTTCCGATTGACCCTCCTCCTCCTTTCTCCAGGTCATCACCGCCAACAGCCGATGCTTCATTAGCACTTAATAAACCTTAACTAACAACAAGACTAACAACAGGGCAAAATATGAAGTGAAGTACTGTGTAATATCAGACACCACTGCTCCTAAAATGACGTGGCCCTTCTCGCCATTAGAGAAGTGACTGGATGGTTATCACCGTCCTTATTCCCTGATCTTATCCATGCCCCGACCTTATCTGTATCCTGCCCCAGAGAGCCTTCTTCCCATCTTCTGTGGCCTTTTCTTCCTCGGTTTCAAGCCCCTTCCTGCCATCAATGAGACGTTTGTGTTCCCCTCAAATTCTTACGGAGAAGCCCTAACCCCTAATGTGGTGAATATGTATTTGGGGATTGGGTCTCCGGAGTTGACTAGGTTTAGACAAGGTCATGAGGATGGAGCCCTTGATGGGATTAGTGCCCTTACAAGTGCCGTGTGAGCAAGCACAGAGCAAGAAGGCACCTCTCTACACACAAGAAGCAGGCCCTTGCCAGGACCCGAATCCACTGGCAACCTTTTAGACTTGCTCTTAGACTTGCCAACCTCCAGAACTGTGAGAGAGAAATGTTTGTTGTTTAAGCCACCCACTCTGTACTATTTGTTACAGCAGCCCAAGCTAGTAAGACACTTTCCCTCCTGTCCACCTCTCCAAAGTCATCTTCTACTGAAGGTCTTTCTCTGGGCACAATCCAGAAGGTGCAAAAATGGAAGGCATCTTCCTCTGCACCCCCTTTCATCTTGCAGGGCAGCTTAGCCCTTTTGCATTAGTCTCTCCCTCCAGCTAAGCTCCTGGGCCTTGTACTTCAAAAATAATATTAGTGAATGTCCCCAAGAGAAAGAGTGGTATTCTCCAAGGATAAATTCTGTAACTTTCCTTACCTTGTCAGATTTTCTTGAACTGCAAAGATTCCTCTTATTGGGATCCTAAGAAGCCTTGCAGATGGTTCTAATGGAGCCAATTCCCTGGTTGTATCTAGCAACCACAGGCTTCCTCTCAGTGGAAGGTCCTTCTGGGAAGCCTGTCCATCTTGGAGATTCCTGCTTACCCCAGAAAAAAATCTTGCTGTTTGCTCCCTGAAGCTTTCTGTAACCCCACCCAAAGTATCTTTTATTTTTGTCACACTGCTCTACTTTGTACCTATCGGCACAGAAGCATTCATCTTGTGGTAATGGAATTTGGGGGTTGTCACCTCAGACTTCTCTGCTGGTCTAAGCGTATCTTGAGGGCAACTCTGGCTCACTATGGTCTCTGACATCCAATGTGCTTGTCGTGGAGTGGAATGGAGTGCTGTGAGTTCACTGAGTGAGGTAAGATGTGGAATGACAAATATTTGTTAGATTTGGCAATTAGGAGGTCATTGGTGATCATGGTCACTCCACAGGAAATACTCATTAGGGACAGGCTGCCTTTGGGGTTTTTCCAGTAAACAGGCAGACTGGGACCTGCACTCAAGTTCTTACTGATGAGGGTGGCACAGTGGAATCTTACCCACAGTCCATTGTCCTTGCCATGCCTTCTGGCATGTGTGCCTCAGCCTACTGGAAGGATATCATGTACCTACTGATCTACCCAGAGGGCCACATGTTTGCATTGTGTCAGCTAGAGGAAGCCCTTTGTGAATTCCCTCAGAGGCACTGAATGTGCTAGAAGAGTCCCTGCTGTGGTTCAGCCTCCACCTCCTGAGACTGGAGTCTTGCTTGGAACCCTACTGAGTCATTTCATTCCTCTCTCTCTGTAAAGGGGGAAAACCTATCACAGAGTTAAATGAAGTACTTCAGGAGGGCCATCATTGCCACGTATTTGGAAAATGTTCAAAAAGCCCAAGATGTTTCCACAGGCCCCTCAAACCCAACGTGTGCAAAACTGAAGCCATCACTCTCCTGGGCAGACTTGCCTCCCTGTGTTTCCTTCCATCGGTACATCTGACTGCCCAAGCTAAAAGCCCCCTGCACTGCCATGCCTCAGTCTACCCACAGTCCTACTGGGTTCGCCTCAGAGAGCTAATTCCCATCCTCTCCCCTCTATTCTCTGGCCACTGCCCTGCCTCAGACAATCACCCTTCTTGACTAGATTATGTCAATTGCTTTTTAAAAAAAATTTTTTTAAGTTAGTTTATTTATTGAGAGAGAGAGAGAGATCCAGAGAGAGAATCTCAAGCAGGCTTCATGCTGTCAGCACAAAACCTGTCTCATAAACCATGAGATCATTACCTGAGTTGAGATGAAGTCAGATGCTTAATCAATTACACCACCCAGGTCCCCCATGTCAATTGCTTCCTGTCATTTCCTATTGTAGTTGGTCTTCCCTCACAGATTCATACTCCAGATGCTCTCCAGACATCTTTCTAAAGACAGGATCCAGTCTCCTGTTTAAAACCCTTACAGAATGTGTTGTTTTAGTCACTTTCTGGATCATCTACTTGTTTATTATATTTTTGTGGGAATTTACATTTAATATTTATGAAAATATTATTATATTTTTAAAAAACCCTTACATATTCCCCCTTTACTCTCAGACCATTGGTTGAGTCCAGACTAGCTTGGTATACAAGTCCATTCACTTTGGGGCAAATCTACCATTCTGTCCATCTGATCCATACTGTGCATTAGGCTGTTTCCGGAGGGTACCATGCTCCTTCAAGCTTCCTTGGCTTTGCACATGCTGTTCCCTCAGTCTGGGCCTTCCCCCCTTATCTGTCACTTTTATGCAGATTATTCTGAAACCCCCTCCAACTTCTCTCTGTTCCTTTTCTGTATGACTGTGCACTCCTTTATTGCAGCACATCATGTTGACATACAATCATTTATTTAATCTCCCTTATAGGTCCTTAACTTTCACATCAAAGGTGATATGTTGTTCATTTTTCTCTATCCAGCATTTAATGAGGGGTCTGGCATTTATTTTGTGCAAAGTAAATGTTTGTTGAATTGAAAGTCTTTCCAGAAAGACACCAACAGCTCTACAATGGAATAATGTCAACTACTAAAAAAAAATGAGTTAGATCCACACATGAGTATAACCTCAGAGTGATACGTATCTATTTTTCATAAAACGTAGAGACAACAACTCTTTACATTTGTTTTTGTCTATCTGAACATAGCGAAGTGGTTGGGAGAAATCTTAAATTCAATCTTCAGTTAACCTAGTGAGTGAGATTGGAGGAAGGAGAGAAGGGTGATTTTCTTTATAACTCTATTGTTGGACTTGTCAAAAAGAGCTTCTATTGCTTTTGTAAAATCAATTAAGAAAAATGAAGTAAATGGTGGGTGAATGAGTAAATAGCTTTCAGGAAAGTTCTCAGAAAGAAGGAATATTGTTACCGTGGTGCAAACCCTAAGAAAGTCTGAAGAAGAAAGTCAGAATCACCAGAACATATAATTAGGCTACTATTATTCACTTTGTAAAGGATTTTTCTCTTCTCTAAAAGATTCTCCACAGGCTTCTTTTTAAAAAGGCAACTCCATTCAAGCTCTTCTGTATTTGTTAACAGATGATTAACTACGTATTTGATGGGGGGCGGGGCCAAGAGAGTTTCGGGAGTTCGTGCCGGTTGAAGAGCTATCAGAAACAAAGATAAGCTCCATTAATATGACAATGTAATTATCAGGGAAATTATTACATTGAAAAAATTCAAAGTTCACACAGTGTTTTCTGGAGAAAGGGCACCCAGTATTTCAGGGGGAAGGTGAGGGTGCCTACCTTCCTGGGGTTTGGGGAAGATGTGCCAGGCTATTGATGGGAGAACATTGTACCCATCTGGCAGGTACTGTACATAAGTCACAGATCTTACTGAGAAAGCAAATCCTTTTCAGGTGTCAGCAGTTAGAAAAGAGAGGTGGGTGGTAGTGAGCAGATAAGAAATCTTGTTTTGTTTTGTTTTGTTTTGTTTTGTTTTAAAGAAAAGAATAAAAGTTAAGTAAAGTAGACTTGGCAGTCACTGTGAAAACAGAAGAAATACTAAGAACATTACATCATGGCAATGATGCAGGCCTACTTTACATTTTAGTCATTAAAACAGAGGATGATGAGAGCTACTAATTCATTTTTAGTATTTGATGAAAGAAAAAAATCAATCAGGCTTGCATTATTGACGTACTATGTGCTTGTCCTAGGGGACGACTTAAAAAAGAAACTTTCTACCCAAAGAAAAGAAATCATTCCATAGGCCTCTTGGGCTCCCACCCACAACTTTTATGTGATAAAATCAAGTGGAAAAAAAAGCACTGCCTTGAGGGAGAGAGGAAGAAGGCACAGTGTGGCAGTGTCTTGGATTTATGTAAAACAAGGCTGACAGACTTTTTCTGTAAAGGGTCAGATAGTAAATATTTCACTTGTTTTTCTGGGTCAAGCGATAAAATCTAGAATATGATGCAGGCTCTCTAATAACAAAAGTGAAAGAATATTTTCCCACAACTTTTTAAATTAGCCAAATTCAATACTTTGTTTATATAAACACCAAAATTTGAATTTCATGTCATTTTCATGAGCAATGAAATTTCTTTTATAAAATTTCTCAGCCATGTGGAAATGTAAAAAGCATTCTCAGCTCATGGGTCATACAGAAACAGATGGTGTCTGAGACTTGGCCCATGGGCTTTAGTTTGCTGTCTCTAGACATGGATAGAACATTTCCGGCTCAAGACAGATATCCTTACTCAGTCAGGGCCTACCAGCTCAAGGTGAGGTTGGCCATCGCTTGAGAATTCATCTCAACACAGCAGCGCTACCAGTAACAACCATAAGATGTGACAAGGGACAGCCTGGCCTGCCATGCTGTGGCATCTCTGTAAAGACTACTCAAAGAACAGTTAACTCAGATGACAGCTGGATTGTACCTGCCTTTTCAGATCTGGTGCAACTGGCTGAGCCCTCCATCCCCAGCCTTAGGAGAGTCAGACTCCAAGGCTTCAGTTATTTCCCAAGGAGCTTGCATGCTTGTGTCCAGGAGCAATGGTCTCTGCCGCATTAGGTCAATTTATGGATTGAATTGTCCTTGTTTTTATGATTGCTTCAACTGGAATGGGGAATTCAGTTGCCTTAATATTTTTTAATCAACTCACAGAGTTGCAATTAAAAATTTAGGGAGGTAATGTCAACTTCTATGTGGTAATAGCATCTGCTCAACATCGTTAAGGTCATCACCATAGCCAACATTTCCAGACAATTGGTTTGTTTTGTCAGATGCTTTTCATATATTATCTTATTTAATCTTTCAGTAGTCATTGGAAATAGATTTTAAAAAAACAATTATTACCACATTTTATAAAAAAAGGAAATTAAGGAAAAAGAGTTTGAGAAATTTTCCAATCACAGAGCTAGTTGGTGGTAGAATTGGATTTGGAGCATTGTTAGCGAACCAGGAGCTGGTGCTCCTCAAGGCTACCCCATCTTCATCTGTGGTGCTTTAATTGAACACCAGATCTCTTTGTTCTTGAAAGTCCCTCCCCCACCTCCTTTCCCATTCTCATTGTGAGAACCACCTCCCAGAGTGTCCTGGCTTCTTGCCATTTTCCTGGCCCTCTCCTCACCTGTGTCTTTATCACTTCTTCCAGATTGTTTCCATGAACTCTTAGAACCTTGATACAATTATCCACAGTAATTTAGCTCTTACCAGCTCATATACCCAAACTAAGTTCTAGAGTTAGTCTTCTTTGAGAAATAATGTCATGTTATAGGAAGAAAACCTTGATTGGCCAATTGAATGTAGAATGATAGAGCAAAATCTATATGGAGACAATGGAAGAAACAAACAATTTCCCTTTCTTTCTTGGGGGGGACGCAACAAATAAACAAGAAAGGATGAAATCAGTGATTGCTGAGCAGCATGGAAGAAAAGATATAGGACTTTTTTTTCAAGACTTTGCTTTATGGGGCACTTGGGTAGCTCAGTCGGTTAAGTGTCCAACTTCAGCTCAGGACATGATCTCATGGTTCATGAGTTGGAGCCCCATATTGGGATTCTCCATCTCTCTGACCCTCCCTGCCCAGCTTGCTCTCTTTTTCTGTCAAAATAAACAAACTTAGAAAAAGAGTTTGCTTTTTATGTAAGTGTTCAGTAAGGTCTTTTGTGCATAAAAATTTTGGGAGAACATACAGAATGTCTGAAATCAAGAAATGAAGAATTCAATGAAGACAGAAAGTAAGAAACTAATGTAAGTTCCCTAAGAATCTAAAAAATTCTATAGACTTTCCATATTGGATTTTTGACACTGGACTTCCCACAAGATGTGTTGATTTTACCTAAATCTTTAGGAGCAGGGTGAATCTACACAGTAAAGTGTGAGCCCACAGGGAGGAGAAGAATTCTATGGGGGTAGGTAGTAAAGAATGCAGAAAAAGAAATGAAAAAAAAAAGGGTAAGTTGAAGGTCAAATAAAAACCATATTATAGAGGGTAGGGGGGTTAAGAAGGGGATCTGAATAAGGGCAGAATGTTGGGACTGGAAAGGATGGGATGAATCTCAGAGAGGTGATGGCACTGCTTGGGGTTCAGGCACTGGAAAAAGCAACCTTTCTAGTTATTTTAACCAGAAAGGATCATAAAAGAGGGTATTGTGTTCTTTCTAACATTTCTGGAAAGGCAGAAGGAGCAGACTCCAGGCTTGGGATGGACAACGTTGCAAAATGGCCCACCAGGGAATTGTACCCCCATCTTGGTAAGAAAAGGGGGTAATTAGGAGTCCATGTTCAGCACTGTCAATTTCAGGAAGAGCCTACCCTAGCTGTAATAAGAGTTGCCATTACAAGTAGTTGTTCTAGAGCTACGCTGTGCCCACGCCATCTGCAATAGCAGAACATTCATGCCTTGCAGCCTTTATTGCTGCAGGTGCCTGGTGTTAGAGCGAATTGTGCTTACCAACAGAAACTAGCACAGAAAGATATCTTCCATCTCATTTCTGCCCTCCAGATTTCATAAGAGCACATCTTGGTGGAAACAAATTACATTAAGAAGCTAGTGACATGCCATACCATATTGGAGCCAAAGGCAAAAGGAAAATACATAAGGTAATACTGCATTACATTTTAATTCCTAAAAATATTGCATTAGTGTTATTTGTCTGGATTCTTGAGTTTTTTGATGTCCCCTAAATTTTGTGCCTGAGGTGCCTTACCTCCCTCCCCCTAGTCCAAGCCCTGTTGGGAACTCTAGCTGCAAGGGAGTCTTAGAAATACATATTGTAGCTTACCATCATGGCAGTAATGAAGGCACACTGGAGGAGGTTAGGATGGAGGCAGAGAGGTATCTCTGACAGCTCATTTCATGTCAGCTTGGGTGGGCTATGGTTCCCATGTTTGGTCAAACACCAGTTTAGATGTTGCTGTGGAGGTAGTTTTTAGATGTGATTGACATTTAAATTATTGACTAAAGCAGATTAGCTTCCATTGTGTGGATGATGACCTTATCCAATCAGTAGAAGGCTTTAAAAGAAAAGACTGAGGTCCCCAGTGAAAGGGGTCAAAAGTTACAAACTTCCAGTTATAAGATAAGTAAGTCCTGGGAATGTAACGCACAAAACACAATCATTATAGTAACATTGCTATGTGATATCTTTGTAAGTGGCTGTGAGAGTAAATTCTGAAAGTTCTCAACACAAAGAAGACATTTTTCCTTTCCTTACCTTTCCTTTCCTTTCCTTTCCTTTCTTTTTCTTTCTTCCTTTCTTCCTTTCTTTCTTTCTTTCTTTCTTTCTTTCTTTCTTTCTTTCTTTCTTTCTTTCTTTTTTTCTTTCTTTCTTTCTTTCTTTCTCTCTTTCTTTCTTTCTTATCTATATGAGGTGATAGGTGTTAACTAAACTTACGGTGGTGTTCATTTCACAATATATGTAAGTCAATTAATTATGCTGTACACTTTAAGCTTATACAGTCCTACATGCCAATTATATGTCAATAAAATGTCCAATAAAATGGACCTCTCTAGGTATTTCAACTAGAAAGGTACATAATGTAGGGAATTAGGTTCTCTCAAAAATCTTGGGAGTGCAAGAGAAGCAGGCTCACATATATACACAAACATCCTATTGACCTTATTAGTTCTGTTTCTCTGGAGAACCTTGGCTCATACACTTATCCAAGGGGATGGAGATAGAGAGGCAGTCTGCCAGATTCTCATGACTGAGTAGAAGAAACAGTACTGGGTTATAGTTTCAAGGCAGAGGGAGGAAAAAAGAAAAGTAGGGGCCTAGGCTTATTCTCAGGCTCCTAGAGTGGGTACCCAGCTAGTGCCTCTCATTTTAACAAGGAAGACCAATACAGTGCTAGATGATATGTCCATGAGAAAACAGAGCACATGCTCATTATCCTTAGAAGGCAGTTAACATCTTCCAAGTGCAGTCATGTTGCAGTGCATGAGATCCACCCTCTATGTGTCACAGGTTGCCTGGAATAGGCAATTTGGTTACTCCCTCATTCATTTAGATTCTCATCTCATTAAGTAAATAGTTGTTAGAAGCCTAAGAGTCACATACTGTCCAATGGCTTCGGAGATCCAATGGTGAATGAAAGATGAATTCATTTCCTCCATGTTTTCGTTCTAATTTAGGAAGATATAAAACACACACACACACACACACACACACACACACACACTCACAGAGGAAATAATTCCAGATAGTAATATGTGCAGTGAGGACCATGAGATCAGGCAATGTGATAGTGACAGGAAGTGGAGGCTACCCTGGACATGGTTTCTCAACTCAAATCTACCTAGAACCTGTGAGAATATGGGAACCAACCAGGCCATAGGGTGAGGGGTCAGCTGATTGCTCTGTGTGTGAACAAGCTGGAATCAAAGTAATGAACTCCAGGCTTATGTAAACTATGAAAGGGAACCCAAGCACAATAGGAACGTCTGTAATGCACCCCGTGGTTCTTCATACTGAAGGGGTGGATCAGAACAGAGTGGGTCTCGATGGGGTAATGCAGATGGCGGACTGGACAGGAAGGCCCAGGCTCAGGGCTGAGTCTGAGAGGAGCGTGGGGACCCCTGTGAGATGGAGGCTCTCTGAGGTGCAGGCGACGCCTGGGGCTGTTAAATCCCTAGACCGACACAGTGCGTGGCACCTGTGGGTTTCTCTTGAAATGTCAGTTGACAAATTAAGAAATCCCTTGCCTGAAGATGGAAGGAGCAGCCACAACAGAACCTGGGAGCCTTTGCATTCTGTGTGATTTCTTCACTCTTGGGGAAGCTTTTGCTTCCTTCTCTGAAACAAGATCCTACAGCTTCCCAGGTGGGGACGGGGAGCTGGCCCAATGGCTCCAATTCTGTTGCTTTGATATCAGTACTTGCTGTCTCCTGGGGGACTGGAATTTGCTTTTTTTTTTTTTTTAATTTTTATTTAATTTTATTTTTTTATTATTTTTTTAATGTTTTATTTATTTTTGATACAGAGAGAGACAGAGCATGAGAAGGGGAGGGGCAGAGAGAGAAGGAGACACTGAACCAGAAGCAGGCTCCAGGCTCTGAGCTAGCTGTCAGCACAGAGCCTGACACAGGGCTCGAACCCACGAACATGAGATCTGACCTGAGCTGAAGCCGGAGGCTTAACCAACTGAGCCACCCAGGCGCCCCTGGGATTTGCTTTTAACCCTTCTACCATATTGTGGCTCCAAATCCTTATTTTAGGTTTGTCCCCTTAGCAGCTGAGACAGCCTGGAATTCTAGAAGACTTCATTAAATACTAAGGAAGTAAAAAAAGACTAGTATGCCAAAGAGCTCAACAAGGGTAAGGGTAAGGGTAAGGGTAAGGCTTACGCTGCATGGTTTTCTGATATCTTTAGACCTGTGGGCTCTGGTACTACATACCATGTAGAGAGATTGTTCAAGTCTAAACCCAAAAGATGGGTATAATTTCATGACGGCATGTCTGAGCTCTATGCCCATCACCATGAACAGGGAACAAATTTTACTTCCCTTCCACAATGAAGCTGGGTCTGCCATTAAGATCTCATGACCAGATCTAGCAAATAAAAATACAAGATGCTTAGTTAAATTTAAATTTCATATACATAACACTTTTTTAGTATAAGTATATCCCAAATATTGCATGTCCCAAATGTCGCATGAGGTAGATTGATAACTAAAACCAGTCTGTTGTTTATCTAAAATTCAGATTTGACTGGGAGGCTCCAATTTTTACCTGGCCAACTGTACTGAAGATCAAGAAAGAGATTTTAACTTGTCACCCGCACCTGGCCTTTTCTCCTAATCCTCATTCTGGATTCCAGTGCTGGGACTCCACACCCACCTCAGGGCTGTGCTGTAGCTGTGGCACTATCCCCGTTGTAAGTCGTGACTTCTTCCTTTATTTGAGACCCTACCTGCTTCCATTTCTGTACCACAGGCATTCTTGCCTGATTGGACAGAATCATAATATCTGAACACACAAGAAGCATATTATCCACACAACAGAAAGTAGGCATCTGTCAGTTTTATGTAGTCAGCACACAACAACTTTGTGTTTTCCTTTGGGAATACTAAACTCAGTCCACTAGTGACCATGCCCCAAACTCCTGAGGACAGTAAAGCTTCTTGGACAGTTGGTAGATATTCAGACTAGAACATTTCCATTGCTCTTACATATCAGGGGATTAAATAGTCAGCCAACCATATGACATGCCTAGGAGCTACTTTCAGCTCCGTTTTAACCTGTTGAACTCCAGATAGCAACTTCTGTATTTTTATTTTATGTTATGCTTCCTTTGAGGCAATATGTATAGAGCAGTGAGGTTAAAAAGAAATAACTAACAACTTTCAAGAAAACAATCTAAAATAAGTAACTGTGTAGTGGGCATAAAAATATACAGATTTCCTTTGCTTCTACTGGTAATGCTGAAGCCCACGTATTTGGGATGTGTCTGCACATGATGTGCATTTAGCCACTTTTTCTTTTGCAGTGAACCTTTTATCTCAGATGTGACTTTCTCCTGCCCCCACTGCATGATCAGTGTGAGACTTCTTGCCTCCTCACGTGGAAGCAGAGTGGGAATACTGTCTAACTCTTAATTCAAATATAAAGTGTAACAGCCACATGTGCCATAATAAAATCTGTCCAAATATTAGCCGGAATTCCTAGTCCTGGTTCTTTTACTGACCCTGGCTGTCTAGGCAATGTTTAAAAGTGCCCGCAATCATCTCCCTTTTTTTCGCGTACGTGGCCCTGAGACTGTGAGTTCTTCAACAGGTGGGAAGCTTGGTGGGTGTGGGACCTTGTTTGCTGCTGTCGTGGGGGCTCAGGCTGCAACAACAAAACACCACAGATGGGGAGAGCAGTGGCTTAAACAACAGATACTTCTTTTCTCACAGTTCTGGAGGCTGGATATTCAGCAGATTTGGCTTCTTCTGAGGCCTCTCTCCTCGGCCTGTGGACAGCTGCCTTCTTGCCCTGACCCCCTTGAATTTTCTTCCGTGCACAAACCCTTGGTGCCTCTCTGGAAGTTCAAATTTCTTCTTGTTAAAAAGACACTAGTCAGACTGGACGAACACTCACCTGAATAGCCTCATTTTAATTTAATTAACTCTTCGAAGGCCCTATCTCCAAATACAGTCACATTGCAATGTATTAGGGATTAGGAATTCAACATACGAATTTGGAGGAGACACAGTTCAGCCCATAAAGAATCACTGCATGTCCAATAACTAATTCCGGGCCTGGCACCTGGTACACAATAAATGTTGAATGCAAGAACAAGAACATGTCACTGGAGAGACGTGCCACTCAGAGTTTCTTGTAGTGGCTAATCCAGAGTGTCTGATTTTTACGCTTCTTTTCTGCCTACACGTTTTATTGGCCATTGATCGTGTGATGGCAGGTAATCTGATGGGATATTAGATGTGTGACACCCTGCTTCCACCGAGATTAGGCCGCATGTCAGAGCATCCTTCCCCCGCCCAGGCGCAGAGCCTGTCGCTTCCACATTGTCTCCACCGGCTCCCCATCGGGCTCCTGCCACCGGAAATGCAGTGGCAGTAATGAGGCTCCCCAGCTGTCAACTCTAGCCCTGCTCTCAACAGATGCTCGACCTCACCCTGTGGAGGCACGCATCTCCCTGTTTCCGTTATTTCCTTCAAACTGGGAAGAGAAGTCACAACCCACGAAAAGATCTCCTGCTACTTTCCTGGGGGAGAATGGGCATCTCAACAACATACCCATTGTCTGAGCTGAGCTTTGCACGACCAGTCTTTCAGGGTAAGGGAAAAAAAAAAGCCCCAAAACTTTGATCCCTAGGGAGGTGAAGCGGAAGTTGATCTTCACCATTAAATTTTTTTATAGATAGCAAAGTCCAAGCTTCCACCTGCATCCAAAGCCCAGAGGCAGCTGGCAGAACAAAGCACCAGAGAAAAATAGCTGACCAGAATCTCTTAAATTGCCCATGTACAGGTGCAGCTTGTTTTTCATCTCAGTGGCAGTCACCAGTGATTGACAATGTTTTACTCGGAGGACTTAACCCTTTTTTCTCCTACATGAGCCAGAGACGAGTACCATGGCTTAGAAAATAACTCCTACCCCCCCTTGTGTTCTAAAGAAATCCAATGGAGACAGATGGCAATGGTACTTCAAATCAGTGTCTCCTTCAGTGAAAGAAGGAGCTGAACAATTTTCGACAAAAGTTTTGGAAAATTATGGCTAGTGCGCTCCAGCTTTTGCCAGGGCTGGGGGCCTCCGCCTGTACTGACCGACACCCACAGAGAGACGGGTGCTCTTACAGAACGGGAGTGATGTCATATGCTGGATTCTCTAGGTGGGGCGTATGTCTCGTACCTAACCCAGACAACCAATTCCCGTTTGCCCTCAACTGTTTTCTTCACCACCAAACAAGCCTTCTTAGAGAGCAAGCAGCAGAGAGGAGATGTGGACGTGCAGCCTAGTGTTCAAACTTCCCAAGATGGCAAACCGGACAGCCTCGCCTCGCCGGTTCTGCCCTGGTTGGTTTCCCCCATGACAACTCCCGCTGCATCTCACACGGGGTTAGTTTTCATCGTTGTGCACAAGGCCGTTAGCCATCTGGGGAGTCCCCTTGGAGGAGCTGCATTTGTGTAGAGTCCAGACAGGTCATCTGCATAGTGGCAGTCTTCGGTGCATTCGTGGGGGGATGAACTGAGGGAGCACAGAGGGACGAGGGTGCTTTTTAACAAACGTATGAACAAACATCGTGGGGGCGGCGGGAATAGCGCTCAGAGCCTCCACAAGAGTTGGACATTTGGAACAAGGCCAAGTGCAAAGGGGGAATTACCTCCTAAATCGTGAGCCTTCCTCGTGAGAAGAGAAGTGTGTCCTGCCGATTACAAGTTCTCCTGAGCCCCCACCCGGGTGAACCCCTCAGCAGAGTCCTGAGCCAAGTGAAGGAGAATGTTAATGAAGTGCTAGAATTATGGGTCAGAGGGCTTCACGTTCTGGTGGGCGTATTATAAATCAGCCCCTCTCAGCACCAGAAACCTCACAGATGAACATTTTTAAATAATTTAAATGCCCGGAATGCACCATGACAGGAGCACAGAGCATGACCTCCTTAACCCTCACAGCCATGAAGCACTAGTTTGACTTCTGAATGGAAAAAATGACATGCAGACAACTCTGACACTTCAAGAGTCTTAGCAAATTTCCAACTGTCACACATGCCCAAGAAGCTTCCTAGTCTGGGTCTTTGGCCTCGACATAGGCTTGGAAATGAGTCCATGCTAGGCTCAGGGCATCTGTCCAGATGTTCAGGTCTCCACACTCAAACCAGTTAATCTGGAAGTAAAATAATCAAAGGAACTCTGTGGCCTGGAAACCAATATCCCTCATTCATATATCCAGACCTTTGTACGAGTCTTGGTAGAGCCTTGTGGCCAAAAGCTATTCAATTGTAAAATTTTGAATTTCCAATAATTGTTTTGATCTTAAACATGGATAGCAGCTGTTGGTGATTGCGCATGAAATAAAATACCAAGATTATGCAGAAATTATAGCCTCAGCACCATGGTGATAATCTAATGAGGCAAAAGCTTGGACGTATGTCAACTTAATCGGAACAATAGGGGCTGTCAACCAGACAGAGATACTGTAGGAAGTAATGCTTCAGAAATAACACAGTCTTGAGTTTGGTGGTAAAACTCTTCTCCACGGGAGTTTATAGCAGGCGGACGGAATATGTTTTTCCTTCAGTCCGATTCACAAGCTCCTCTGTGGGAGTGGTGAGAACAAATCCTAAATTCTGCTTCAATATTTACTCCTCTTATTTGGACTTCTGTCACCAAAGAGTTGATGCAGGAAACTCACAGGCACAGAGCGACCGTGAGGCGGCTGAGCACCAGTGAATTTCTTGTCATTTGGGTCTGTCTCTCCATGAGGGAGATACTTTTTAATTACCACACTCATTCTAACAGATTTTTGCACCAGGGGTTATACAGAATGCTCTAGACTTTGGATATTCTTGGCCTTGGGAAAATAATTTCTTTTTTTTTAAGTTTGTAAAGGTAATTACCATTATTTACAGTTCTGAGGGCAAAGCCCCACCCTGGGCTTTGGGCCAGGGCATCTCAGGCTGGAGTGTAGTGAGGTGAGCCAACTCCAAGACAAAAGCACAATTATGCTCACATAAAAACCAACACTGGTGGTAGTGGGATGGAGGAAACACCCACGCAAGGGGGAGGGGTGTGTAGGGAGGGGCTTCCTTTGAAGTTTTGCATAAATCTTACAAAGGCCCCCCCCACCCCCAGCGTGCTGGGAATGAAGAGTCTGAGTCTTTACCCTGGGTCTCTTATTAAGCCGTGCCATAAGGAAATGGACTTCCTTCTTATTTGATTTGCCAATTTTTAAAACTGAACCTTAAATAAAAGAATTTTAGAAGAATTAAGAAAACGGGAAGTGTTGTGTAAGGTGTTCTGGAGCTTTCTTCATTTCTTGGCAGAAAGGAACTCAGCTAAAACACCAAAAGAGGATCTCTTTTTTTTTTTTCAGCCCACTTCACGTTGTAGGTAGTTCACCCACCCTCCTTTCTGATTCACATCCATTTTCCACTTAGGAGAGTTTTAAAGCTGTGGGGTTAGAAAAAGCGTTGCCGCTGTATGTCTGGTTCTCCTAGTCAGAAAACACTTAGCTCGCACCTAACTACTTGCACACGTTCCCTTCTTGTTAACTCTGCCATCTGTATCTTTTTCTTCCTTCAGGATGAAGGCCAGGTGATTCTTTGTGCTAATGTTATGAATCCGTGGCAAGACAGTTGTCAGAGACTTGTTGACAGGCTCTGAGATCCATGGGTGCTGCAGGGTAACTAACCATGAGCAGCGACAGGGACCCAGAGCAGGCACCCTCAACCTGGCCGAGAGCGGCTCAGGGCAGCCAATGGTCCACAGCACAGTAGGTCATGAGAAGAACCAGAGGAGGCTGGATTTCCCCTCCAGTCCAGGAGGAAATGCTCTTTGGGAAACAGTGTTAGCCATGGGAAGTCCTCTGGCTGTGATCTTGGCGAAGCCGTGGCTGAACGTGTTTCGGGGAATCAGCCTGCCCCTCACTGCTGCACACCTGACAGAACCCAAGCAATCAGTTCCGTGCGCCCCGCTCTTCACTGCCCCGCAGCAAAGACAGAAGGGGAATTACAGGAGGGCTGGACTTGAAACACTGCTGACTCCCCACCTGAGTTTTCAGGTGCCCCAGGGAGTCCTTTCAACCACCTGGACTTGAGGCTGGTTCAAGGTACAGATGCAATGTGTTTGTCTTGCTTTTGTTTGCACCTGAATACAAGTGCCAGCTGGAAGCTAGAAGGTGTGGAGTATTGCAAACAATTTTGACTGTAAATAAAGAGAATGTAAGAGTTTAAAAAGACATTGTTGTGAGCTAAGTCCAAGAGAGAGAGAGAGAGAGAGAGAGAGAGAGAGGGAGGGGGAGAGAGCGAGAGAGGGAGAGAGAGGGGGGGGAGAGAGCGAGAGAGGGAGAGAGAGAGAGAGAGAAAGAAGTGGGAGGTAGAATGATGGGAGTAGAGAAGAGGAAAGGGGAGAAGAAATGACTTTGGTAGAGGAAATAGAAAAATCCACATGAATTCATAATGGTGTGATACTGCTGCATATTTCCCATGATATGGCAATATTCCTACATACAATTCGTCCTCAGATTATTGATGTATAGAAAATAAGCCTTTGGACCTGTGATCCAAAGCTCAGTCCTAGCCCAGTACTGACTGTATCTACTATGTGCTAAGCCCCGAGGTAAAGCTCTGGATTCAATGATGAAAAGATAGTTCACAGGACACCCAGACAGCAAGTTCACATGTACAGTGAGATGGCTGGATGACAGAGATGTCCCAGGGGCCATGAGAACAAAAATGGGTCATCTGTGTCTCCCTAGGATAGTGAAAGGAGACTGAAGAGGGGACGCATCGAGAAGGAATATTGCACACAAACCTCTCCTTTCTCCAAAAGACACAATTCCCACAAGGATGAAAAATACATTGGTGGTAGTCTTCTATCAGTCATTCCTTTAGGACTACGATAATGTCTCTGGGAAATACAACATTTAACTTAAATGCTAAAGGTTGGTGTGAATATTTCCAGGGCAATCTGCAACACTGAGATTTCTTTCTTTCTTTCTCTTCTTTCCTTCCCTTCCCTTCCCTTCCCTCCCCTCCCCTCCCCTTCCCTTCCCTTCTTTCTTTTAATGTTTAATATTTAATTTTGAGGCAGAGACAGTGCAGTGTATGAGCGGGAGAGGGACAGAGAGAGAGGGAGACACAGAATCCGAGGCCGGCTCCAGGCTCTGAGCGGTCAGCACAGAGGCTGATGTGGGGCTCGAACTCAACTGTGAGATCATGACCTGAGCCAAAGTCGGATGCTCAACTGACTGAGCCACACAGGCGCTCCCTGTGATTCCTTTCTGATCAACCTACTTCATTGAAGATTGTTCTGCGAAAGGCATGAGAAATTTGGAAATTATTGTTTAACTTTCTTATCTAATCCTGATACCCTAGTTTTATAAGCTGTGTGATCTACGATACACAGCTTTACCTTTCTGACCTTCAGGATTTTTGTTTTGTTTAAATGGGAATAATAATGATATTTACCTTTTAAGTTTATTTTTTAATATATATTTTTAGTTCCTTAAGTTTATTTTTTAATTAAATGGGATAATGCATACAAGGAGACCCGTACCTACGCTGTGCCCAACACATGTTAATTATCATTAAAATTAGTCTGTAATCATGAAAAATTTTAATAAAGCTTTCTTTTTCCTGCTAATTATGACTGTGCATAGGACAAAGTGAATAGGAATGACAATTATTTTGGGAATTTAGTGGCGGTAGACTACTAAAATAGTTAAAATTTTCAGTGAAATAATCTAGTAGAACTGAAGAGCAATTTAATAGGATAAATGTCAAAGTCACATGTCCCTGGTTGTGTAGACAGAGAGAGTGTCACAGCGAGGTTACCCACAATGGCTCACATTCTCAAGAAGCTGACCAGACTCTTGTTTACACTCAGGAGCAGTTACACTAATCCTAAGGAGAATTAGAAGATCAAAAGTGAAAAGCACATCAAGGGTAAAAGTTAAAGGAGTTCAACAGCATCTTTAACATCAGTCACATAGAAATCTGAGTGCACAGTGTCAGGACCATAAGCAGACCTGCCTTAGCTGGACCCATGCCAAAGGACGTGGCGCCCAGCCCCCCGCCCCAGTCAGCCAGGTCTGCGTGTGATCTGTGCACGTATGCCTTGGGGTCTCCACGCTGCTCCTGAGACTTTTTAGGTAAACACTGCTGGCCTGGATACTGGGCTTGCTTGTTGAACAAAGGATTTTTTTAGGTGATAAAAGCATGGGTGATGAAAATGACGGGATTCACTTGTAGGCATGAAAACAGAGGACATGAAGCTGTGAGTCCTTACGAGGAGTTGCTCAGACTCAGCAACAATCATAGTGTGGACTTTTGTTTATGAGTCTAGATACTTCTCTCAGAAAACTATTGAAATTTTAAGAAAAGACTGATCGAGATATCAGATTCACAAGGAACAGGTTCAGATATACAAATTCTAGAAGGCCTTTGAAGGCTTTTTCCCCCCTCAGATGAATGGGAATGCAAAATATTATGCAAACCAGTTTTAATCTTCCAGATACTTTGGCTCTGTAAGAAAAAGTTAAAGACACAAAAGGGAGGGCTCCCATCCACATTTTCGGACTGGGTTTTTATGTAAATGCAGTGCTGCTCAGAATGCCCACGGTGGCTGAAGTAGAAGGCACCTCCGGATGTGTCCTCCTTCTTAGATTCCCTGGCTTTGGGGGCAGACTCTGAGGTGATCAGTCATGGTTTCAATGTTTAATGTTGAATTCAGCAAATGCTACAGGCTGACATTGGGCAGGGAAGAAAACAAAAGGGAAGCAGAAGAAAATGAAAGGGGAGAGTGTGAGAAAAGGGAGAGAAGGAGAAATGATGAAACACTGCTGTGACCGTAGAAAGGTATTATAGAAAAACTAACGACATTTTCTTAGATTCCTTCCATAAATTCCCTCTCCCTGCTGGGTATTTAGAATTTGTAAAAAGATCATATTCCCCTTGGGAACATCCTGTGATATGGACCGTAAGCACAGATTTATAAGAATTATCTCAGCCACACAAGAAATAGGAGATAACACATTGATCAATAGATTACATATTAGTGTTAAATAATACATTGATCGGCTGTCAGTGTCAATGTCGGCTGTTAAGTGTTTTGGGGGACGTTATTTTCCGGACACCATGAGAACACAGTGAGGAGGTCACTAACCCATCGTTGGGCATTGGGAAAGGGATTTTAGTGCGTACAATGTTTGAGATGAAACCCGAATGGCAATATTCAGCAAAGGCAAGGTGTGGAAGAGTGTTTTCAAGTTGAGAGCACGACCCAAAGGCTTGAAGCAGCAACAGTGCTTGGTGGGAAGTACTGGGGTCTTGCTGTAATGTGAACAGAGGATGTCCCTGTGAGTCACAAGACGGGATGCGGCAGCAGGGGACACACCGCTGAGGTCTTTGCTGTGCTCAGCTGCGTGGTCTTTCGAATACCAACCAGGTTTCTTACTTTTGCTGTCATTTTGGTGTCAGATGCGCTACCGTTGCGCCACGAGGTCCCCATTTTGCTGTCATTTTGAAGGGGACTGAATTTCATTTGAGTTTCCTGTGATCAGAGCAAAGGGCTTGATTTCTAGCAATTATTCTAGGTAAACAGGAAAAGCTGAATGGGTTTAGTGACAGTGGATGGGGACACCAGCGGAGTTTTGAGCAGGGTGTGACATGTCAGGCTTGCATTTTATAAAATATTCTGTGGTATGGGGCACCTGGGTGCCCGACTTCGGCTCAGGTTATGATCTCATGATTCGTGAGTTTGAGCCCCGCATCAGGCTCTTTGTTGTCAATGCAGAGCCTGCTTCAGATCCTGTGACTCACTCTACTCCTCCTCCAGCCTCTCTCTGTCTCTCAAAAAGAAATAAACATTAAAAAATTTAAAAAAATATTCTGTGGCACCTCCAAGTTGCTCTTGGGAGCTGACCTAGTAGTTCTAGATCAAATGGGGAGTTACTGTCTTTTAATATAAAGTGTATTTGGAAACTTGAACAATAAACATTTGGCTTATATATACGATGCATGAAATGATTGTTTTACTTGGTTCATGAAAACGTTTTGGAAAATGAACCCTGGTATCTTCTGTACACCTTCCTCCTCTTTCGCCTGTAACACATAACTAAAAAATGTTTTACATACTTTTTGGGCTGTTATAACTTCATTTTTTAAAAAGTTTATTTTGAGAAAGAGAGAGAGAGAGAGAGAGCAGAGTGAGCGAGCGTGGGAGGAGCACACAGAGAGAGGCAGAGAGGATCCTAAGCAGACTCCACACCATCAGCTGTCCGGGCAGAGCCCACTGCAGGGCTTGAACTCATGAACCGTGAAAACATAACCTGAGCCGAAACCAAGAGTCAGATGCTTAACCGATTGAGCCACGCAGGCACCCCTATAACTTTTTTAAATTCTTGCATTTAAAATATATAAATACAGAATGGCAGCAAAAACAAACATCTTACAACTGACTTCATAAGGAGATCATCAGTCGAATTCAAAAGACACATCTAAATGAGTCATTTATAGTTGCCTCTTGTATAGAAAATGTTTCCTGGATTTCCACATAATTCATTCCCACATATTTCAGATGTCAGCGAGGAGTTTTCCTGGTTGGAAAGAACACAACAGTGGGAGAAGTTGTTTGGCAAGTCGTTTACCCTCTTTGTGATTGGTTTGAAAAATGGAATAATCCTGCCTTTTCTGTGTAATGAAGGTTGTTATCAGGTTCAAATTCGGTAATGTTTGTGGAGGTCCTCTGAAAATCTCTGCAGGGTGACCACAGCAATAAACACGCCACATTTCCAAGGTGAGACACAGACAAGAGTTGAGGGTCCTGGTTCAACTGTCAGCCAGCTCCAGTCCACTGCTTGACAACCAGGCATTCAATCATGTGCTGCTGAAAAAGCGAATGTGTGTGCGCACGCGCACATACGTGCACACTTTTGAAAAAACACTGGAAGTGTTAAAACTATTGATCCTAAGTTATAAAAATATATTTTAGGAAGGTATTTAATAACCCTAGCTTTAAAAAAGTATTAAAAATTTTATTTTAGAGAGTGAGTGAGCATGAGCTGGGGAGAGGGGACCAGTGAGAGGGGCAGAAGGAATCTCAAGCAGCGTGGAGCCTGATGCAGGAACTTGACCCCACAACCCTGGGGTCACAACTTGAGGCGAAATCAACAGTCATCAGATGCTCAACAGATTGAGCCACCCAGGCATCCCATCCAGCTTTTGATATATATATTAAAAATTAGTTTTTCTCTATATTGTCAAAATAGTAAACACACACACACACACACACCCCTCTGTTCCCATGCATGCATAAAAATGTCACTTCTCCTGACTCTCTTACCAATTTCCAACGCTCATCATTCAAATTCATCACTAATAACCTAATTTTAAGGGAAATTTCTCTGAATGTAGACCATGATCTACATGAGATGTTTACTTTCAGTTGTGGATGAGGTTGAGAAGATTGAGGGCATTTTCAGAATGAGGATTTAGTCATGCAGCTCTAAGTGAGGTAAGAATGTTACCGAGTAAACAGTAGTAGGAGTAGGGGAATTAGCAAAAGGCAGCATCCTGCCCTTGGTTTATCGGATTCTGGACAAGTTACCTAAAAGGGGGTGTGTAAAAGAAGGGTCTTTGCTTTATTTTTCGGACACACACCTACTGTCCATCCCATTTCCACAATTTTACATAGTACAGCTCTGAAGGGAGCTTTTCAGGGGCTGGGGGTGGGGCAGGAGGGCACAAAAGCTTTCCTCCATTCCCTCGTGTTTACCTCCCCTCAGAGTATTCTGTCTGGGGTAATGCTGTTTCTTTTTGTTTTTGATTTCTAAACTTAAGCCCAAGCAACAAACTTCTCAGGTCCTCTGAGACAGGATCCATTTTCAGTACTAAAGGCCAAGAAAAAGACAAGAGCTAGAGAAAACTACAAAGAGCAGAAAGGGTTTACAGTTAGCCTCTGGTGACTGGGCTGGAACCACTCTCTCTGCCTGGCTTCTCACCTGTTTCCCTTGAGCAGCTTCCATTTTACCTTCTGCCACATGGGACCTATCCCCTCTGAGACTTGCAGATTCAAGGAAGACCCCCTTGGGTCCTCTTGTTTGTGATCTGAGGAACTGTGACCTTCTAAAGGACGTGGGCAAGGAGGGTTATGGACATGGAATCAATGGAGATTTTATTTTTTAGACGTGGTATCGCTCTATTCCTCCAGGAAGGAGGAGACTTATTTACTAAGATCCACCCTTAACATCGACCACTGTAACACTTTATCAAATGGCACATCAAGTAAAGAGGGATCATTCTTTCACACTGATAGGAACTGACAAACAACTCATTGCTTTTTAAAAGATTTTATATATAACTTTTACTGCTTTTTTTTTATAGTAAACTCTACACCCAATGGGGGGCTTGAATTCATGACCCCGAGATCAAGAGTCACATGCTCCACTGATTGAGCCAGCCAGGCAACTCCAGAACTCACAGTTTTATAGGAAAATCTATTTTGGCAAAAAAACTCCACAAAACCATTATGGCATTCTTTTCTTTCTCTGGATTGAAGGGGGTTGGAACAGGGAGGACTTCTGAATTTATTTCTGCGCTAAGTTTACCAAATGGCAGGACTCTGGCTTTCAGAAAAGGAGGACACCCAGACGGAAGAGGTGGTCTTGTGAGTCTTCTTTTCAGGAAGAGAACGTGTCCCAGAGACTACCAAGAGGGAAGTGACCTTCAAACCTCCCAGGAGAGAAACCCATCATAACCAGCAGCGGCCACCCACGCACAGGAAGGGTTGACTAGACTGTATGAGTCTCCTACCCACGGCCATCCATCTTCAGGAAAAGACCACAAAATGCAGAGAACAGACTAAAAACTCATTATCTCAGCCCCGGATCTGTTCTATATTCTATATGTTCTTCTATTTTGAAATGCAAAAGTGACGGCAAGTCTGTCCTTGGCTAAAGGGCATTCTAAATACAATAGTACTATATTCATATTTGAAAGAAAAATCTACCTTCCCTTTATGTGGCTGCAGGATCTCCGACAACTATGGTATAACAGTCTGTCGCAAGTGTATTGGATGTTTCAGTTTGCCAGACCTGTCATGATAAATTAATTACAGGATGTTGCAGAAATGGCAAGGCTCCAGCAGCATCTTGCACGGTTTAATATAGCCCCATTTCCCCATTTCAATGTATTTGTGGTTAGATAAATCCTCAGAAATTTACAGCTGCTATAGACTAGTTTATTATGTACTCTGCCTGCACACATGATAAGTATAATAAGAATTTGATGTTCATAAAGTACATAGATTTTACTGACATTTCTTTACCACCATGGAAATATTTAGTTGCTAAAAGTGGCATCTGCGGATACTTCTGAAAATGAACTTCAGTAGAATGGGCAGGGATGGTTAAAAACATTTACTATGCTTAAGCAAACCTTCCATTTACTTTAAATTGAAGAACTGTAGCTCAGAAAAAATTACATGGAGCATTTATATAAAACGGCCCTGTGAGCAAAGTTAATAGAAAAAAAAAACTGACTACTGACAGTTGAAAACACTTAAAAAACCGAACTGAAGCTACGGTGCTTTTCTCCAGGGAACCTTCCTTTGGTCTCACGACTGCTTTTCTCAAACTTCAGTTAATTTTTGCTCGGGCAACAGTTATTTCACTCACCTTGCTCTTTCCTCCTTTTGGACTTTATCTTTTCCTTATCTTCAATTGAGCAAATCATTTCCATTCCAAGCAATTTTAAATGACTGGCAATACAGAGTTTACTTCTACAAACAAACCATTCCTACATTTCCTTCTACCATACTCTCTCACAATTCTTGACAAGGATCAAGTGACGAATTAAGAAAAAATGAACTAGGATAAGTTGAATTAGACTGTTAATTCAGTACTTTTAGAAATGACACTGCAGTATATATATATATATATATATATATACATATATATATATATGGGCCGTTTTGGCATAGCAGACAGAGGTGGGACATATACTGTGGTTATATACGTGCTTATGACCTTCCTCCCCCTTTTTAGGTTGAGAATAGAAATTAAAATGGTAGATTCTTAGCAGTCTTGGCCTCCATTATTGAGATAACAAAAGTAATTCATCCATAATCAGAATGAGTTTGAGGTGTGAGAAGCACAACTTTAGAAAAGAGTGTGCTGAGAACATATGCTTGATGTAGATTTGAAGGAGATCATTAGAAAAAAAGCATTCTTTGTGTTTACAAAACAAATGTTTTTATGCTATCCAGTTCCCGCCTTAACTTAAAGTATTTCCTATTCACTTGAATAATTAGAGCAGAAGGCTATGATGAATGAAGCACCTCATTACCGAGTTCGCTTTCTGGGTCTCTACAGAGAGTGGCTGTCTGCTTCTGCCTGGCTGGTCCATTGTTAACCCTAAATGATGCTGACATCAATTCTCCTGCAGATAATTGGGTCCATCCATAGACTGGGTTCGCCAATCAACAGAGCCTTGTGATTGACGTGACTCTTGATGTTTTTATTATCTTTTATATGACTGGAATGGCGCCTTTCTGTTTCTTGAATAATATCTTACTGTACATGTATTTGTTTGATTCCACAGAATCTGTTTCTTAGGAAAATGTAAGAATTGTAGTTTGGAGTAAAGATTTATCAAAATAATTATGGGATAAGCAAAATTCTCAACTCAAGATTTTTTGTTAACTCAGACATATTTCATATTTCATTTTTTGGGGTGTCTGTTGCATTAAAGACATATAAGATGGTTGTAGTCTGAGTGTGGTTGTGGGTACATCCAAATTGCTTCTTTCTTTTAGCTTGTGCTGGAGTCTCCAACAATACGTATTTACTGGCATTTACTGTATATAGCACCTGAGACCCGGCCCTTTAGAGACCTCCCAGTGGAGTCTGGCAACTTCCATTTACAACTAGCACTGATATTACTGGTCAGGTGCACTTGGACAGAGTACTTAGTCTTCAAAATCTTGGTTTCCTTATTTGCAGGGCAGGTGAGATTCTATCTACTTCATAGGTTTGATGTGAAGAGAAATGAGATCATATATATAGGGTGAAGATTTGGGGAATATTTTCTGTTCCTAAGTTTGGTGAAGCAGAACTCAACAAATATATAGCTTTAAAAAGGTGGACTGTTGAAAAAAAGATTCTCATAATTTACTTAACAGATATGGCTCTTAGATGGAAATCATTTAAATACACATAAAAGTGTAAGGTGTTGGGGTGCCTGGAAGGCTCAGTCGGTAGAGCATGTGACTCTTGATCTTGGAGTTATGAGTTGGAGCCCCATGTTGGATGTGGAGATTGCTTAAAGATAAAATCTTAAAAAAAAAACAAGTCTAAGGTCTTGAATCTAAAGGTCCTAGAATTCTTTCTAACTCTCAAAAATATTTGTGAGTTACATATACAATTAAAGTGATATGTCATATAAAGCTGTGAAATAGTAAGTTATTCCCTAGACAAACTCTTGCTGAGCTTCCTAAAGAGAAAATATCTTTCTGTAATAAAATTTTTCTGTAACTTAAAAATAAAATTAAGGTCAAGTATTTGCTCTTCTGGAAGGAGGCCTTACTTAAGGTCTGAAAAGTACCAAGGATTAGCCATTTAAAAACACTGATTTCATTTAAAATGTGCACTTCAAACATCAATTTGCATCATGGTGTAAAATGTTTCATGTCTTGAGCCTTTAAAAACTTGATTTTGTTCTACTTTTGCAAATCTTTATTCATTGTATAGTTCTGATATTGAAGAAACTTTAATGTTCAAGATAGAATAGAATCAATTGGGAAATAAACTCTAAGAACGGTTTAAAAATATTATTTATTTATTTAATATTTTAAATATTTAAAAATAGTATTTAGATCTAGAGATAGTGTCAAATGTTACTTGTTTGGAGAAAAGAGACTTCATAAAATGGGACAAAATTCAATGATTTTAGAATGAAGATAGAAAAAAAGCTAGTTTGTTACTGAGAAAATGTGCAGTATCAGAATCTTCAAATAGATTCTTGTGTCCGATTCCTCTACCCGACTACAATTTGGAGATCTATTTGAAGGTACTTTTATGATCGCCCCCACCCCATCTCATGTCTGAGAGCATGCTAAAGATATTTTATTAATCTATTTGTGGACATAACTGGAGTCTTATTTGTCAACAGGACAAAAGAGAGAAGGACTGGGCTTTGAATAAAACCAACTTTTCCTGGTTTTGCCGCAGTTGTTATTTTTGTCGTCAGGAGTTGAGTTATAAAACAACCCTTTATTTTTCATATGAACATGGAGATCTCAGCAGATGTTTAGCTCCCTTGACATATTTCATTTGTCTTGATTTAAAATCTTTCTGCGGCTTGTTGAAATACTTTGTGATTAAAACTAAAATCAGAGAATCAGTACGCATTTCAAAACTATGCGCTGAAACTGCAGAGAGATGCACATTTTTTAATTGTCAAGTGCATTCACAAGACAGAAAAGACCAGCTTTTCCAAGGGTGACTCAAAGTGCCTGGGCCGGGCTGAACGTGGAGGCACAGACGTGTGTGCCCAGGACACTAGGGGCTCCGGGCCACCAGTACAGACTTCTGTGCTGATCACAGAGGGCTTTAGCCATTTTTGGTGCCACTCCCCACCTTCAAGAGGGCTCCCCCCCTTTTAAGTTCTACACAGTAGGCGAGTGTTTACTAATTTTCATGCCTCAACACCATGTGCAGGGACATGAGCCACACACATTTTTACTAGAAGATATTTTACACTGGGTACACATCTGGGCAAAATTTACACCTCAACGCTCAACACTGTTTTTCTCACTTCTTATTTTAATGGAATCAAGGGTCTGATTTGGTAAATAAGTTTTCTGGTATTATATTAGTTCTGACCTTTGTGGGATTACATATTTATTGACAGACTTATAGTCACATAGTTGAGAAAGGAGAAGAGTCAAGAAACAAAAACAAGGAAATAAACTTTTCTATTATAAGATCCCACTTTAAAGTACACAGTCACATGGTAATGACACCATTGTTCTGGAACTCAAGACATAAATAATGCAATGTAATAATTTAAGAACAAATGTTAAGACTAAAACAAATATTAAACAATGTTAAGTCTACAAATTACTTATAAGCTTAAATATGAAATGCTTTTTTAAAAAAGTAATTTAAAAAATTGCTGCCAGTCTAGCCAAAAGCCATCTTTAGTTTGTATGTATCAAGTTACACATCTGATTCATTCAAAACAAACAACTCTGTTCCCTTTTAATGTCTCTCTTACTGGGACCATTTTGAATACACAATATTCTGTAGCTGCCTCTTTCTTAAATAAAGTTAAATTTCCGAAGTATATACTTCATATTCCAAACATAACATCACACAATATTCTGAACACCACACATATAATCACAATACAGATATAAGAATATTAAATGACTGCTTAATGGGCATCCTAACAGTGTAAACACTTTCCCTTCAAGTTGGCTGAGTATCAATTAAGTTTTTTTCTTTATTGTTTTTCCAATAGTTGTAATGTAATTCTAATGGAATAACTAATACATACCAGGACCAACACTTTGATCAACAACAATCACAATGGTTTAAAATAATGAAGATCAAAAGGCCACATTTATTTTTCTGCTCAGACCTCGCTTCTGATTTTTCTAGATTCTTTCATAGGGACAAGAAGCAGGGGGCCTCCCTTTCTTCTTTAGTATCTAGAAGTTCTTCACTCTGAAGAGAAATTCTGTTTGGTTTAATTTGTCATTTCATTTCTGTGTATTTGGTTGTCTCTTCATTCTTCTCCAACTGTTTACTAGGAGAAAAGAACACAAAACGTACTAAATGAACTTAAACAATGTCTTTTGGCTACCACCAAATCTCGGTGTACCGTGGCAACAACATGGGTAATAAACACACTGCTTAAAACACACACACACACACACACACACACACACACACACACACCCTCACACACTCTCCTTGTGTGCTTCTTGCACACCCTGTAACACTTCTGGCATGGTTAGCGGTTTTGTAAGGCCTGCCCCAGCACTGACAAGCGAAAGAGAAACACACTTCTCAAATACAGACGCAAAGCACTCCAAATCCGGGGTAACTTCCAGAAATTAAGAGCAGGCAGTCAGAATTTGGAAAGTTCTTCATTCGCTGGGGAAAAATGTCCTCGATGATGCTCTGAGGTTAGTAAATGGAAAGGATATAGACCATCTTATTAAATAGCATTCTTTCATTTAGTCAATGACTGCGTCAATTTTCACAAGTAGGTTAACTATTCCATTTTCTTGAATAAAACCAAAAAATGGTGTGGTCATTTTTAACAAACGTAGTGATGGTTAATTATAAATCTAGATGCCACTCTGAAATAAATCAAATTATGCCACTAATAAAAATCAAGAACCAATACAGGGAGGAAACAAGGAGCTTCTTAGAGACCATGTAGGAAGTACACAAAAACTAGGGAGAGAGAAGCTAGTTGTGTTGAACCTGACACTCTTCACTACGGTTATTCTCATGCCAGTGGTGAGTACCTGGAAGTAGATAAAAATGTTATTTTCCTTCTGAACAGAAAGGGCCTCATGCTTGATTGCTCTTAGAAGGCAAATGCCACCTGAGGATGACGGCAATCTGGCTAAGGTGGCGGTCAGCTCTACTGAGCAGTCCTGGGAGAAGTAGAGGCTCAGGCCTCGTGGCATGAAAGGACAGGCTAACCGTTTCCTGAGGTCCTTTCCCTGGTAGCACAGGAGGTTTTTTAAGGATAGGCTCAATCTTAAATAAATAGTGAAACTATCTTTTTTGATCTCTTTTTTTGATGAGAGACATTTACGCATAAGGGAAAAAAAATCCTTTGTCAGTCTGTGTTTCCGGACTTTAAATCTGTTGAACGGAGCTAGCACAGATAAGGCGGTGTTATGTGCACAAGTCCAGGAATGTTTCAAGCGAGGCTCACGAAAACAACTGAAGTAGAGTGTGAGAGGGTACGGAGGTGTGGTGCCAAGGTACAGTCTCACTCGGGGCCAGCAAGGGGGGGTCATTCATTTCCGCCCCTGTGTGTGTACACGGAAAGCACACAAAGTGTGTCCCAAATTTGGGTCCAATAAAAATGGGAAAGAAAGCAGTAAAGGCTCAAATGGATGCTGGGCACCAAGGGCCTGAGAAGCCCGGTAAACATCTGCAAGGGGCCGTGAGGAAGGTAAAAGGAGCTTAGAAGAACAACAAGGCAAAGCAGAGTCAGAGGAGGAGTTTAGAAAAGTGGCAACAAAAACAAAGAAGAAAAACAGAAAAGGGAAGGAGAGAAGAGCAGCTGGAAGTGAGTGGGCTGGATCCTGCACGTGCAGAGGATGTAGGACAAGTGACAGTCATCAGGTGGAGATGACACTATGAGAAGTAAACACAGAAGCCAGAGGACCCTCTGGAGAGGGAGCCCTCCAGAGAAATGTAACTAGAACACGCTGAAGCAGGCCGTGTAGATAACATCTTTGAGGGAAGTGAATCAGACTAAAAAGAGGAAGGAGCCGTGGACACAGAACAGCAGACCCTGCCCATGAGAGGGAGGAAGGGAGCAGCAGCACAGGCGTGCAGTGCACACCTTGACCACGGGGAGTGGGAGAGGCGTGCGAGGAAAAGCTGTGGCTGTGGACGGAGCCGTGCTGAGAAGGAAGAGGCAGCAGCCAACCAAAGACCCCACAGTGAGCCCAAACGCGGTCCTTCTCTGAGCGGCTCCTCACGATGTAGCCCCTAAGCCAACACAGGAACAGAATAACAAACTGAGGGCCTTCTCTGATCAACGCAAATCATATGAAGGAAGACAGCCCTGCATAGCAAGATTCTGACAATGGATATGAAACTGGACTAGTGTTTGTATGTATGTCACGTGTGAAAAATAAGATGCATAAAAATACTGGGCCCTACTGTGCAAGAAGTTCAATCCATATTCCTCGAAGGCTTACTACTTCACCAGACGGCAGGCTAAGTACTGGGGAGGAAAGAGGCGAGCACAGGAGAGCCCGTCTGTAAGCGCTTGCCATCTAACCAGAGTTAACCGTGTCACAGACAGCCCTGAATTTGGAGCCAAAAGATCAAGTTCTTGTTCAGGCAACTTGACAGCTATGACTCTGAAGCCCTGGTTTCTTTAAATTTAGAATGGGCTATATTAGAAAACTCCTAAAATCACTTTCATTTGAAAAGAAATGACTCAGTAGAAGATACCAATATATGTTGAGTAGAAAAATTAGAAAATATGCAAGGAAAAACAAGAGAAAAAAATCACAATACCACTACTCAGAAATAACTACTGACTCTTTCAAACGTATTTTGTTTAATATTTAGTTATATAGTTGACTGTTGAATAACACAGGTTTGAAATGCATGAGTCCACTTAGACCCAAGACTTCTTTGATGAATATGTTGGAAAAGTTTTTGGAGATTTGTGACAATTTGAAAAAGCCTGAAAACCTTGTAGCCTAGAAATACTGAAAAAAACTAAGGAAAAGGTGTGTCACAAATGTATAAAACATATGTAGATAGTAATCTCTTTTATCATTTACTAATATAAGATACACAGAAATATATATGCCTCAGCAGCTCGTTTCTCCAGTAAGTTGTGTATTTCAGTAAAAAGAGATCTCTCATGGTTCTTGTATGTTTTTCACTGTGTTGGTGCAATACTGTAAATCTTGAATAATACCATGGGACCCAGACAATGTGTCACAGTGATGCTGGAAGTGCTCCCAAGAAGCAGAGGAAAGTCATGACATTACAGGAAAAGCCTGAATTGTCTGATATGTAGCACAGACTGAGGTCTGAAGCTGTGGTTGTCCACCATTTTTCAAGGTAAATGAGTGCAGCATAAGGACCACTGTGAAAAAGAAAAGGGAGGGGCGCCCGGGGGGCTCTGTTGGTTAAGCATCTGACTCTTGATTTCCACTCAGGTCACGTTCTCAGTTTGTGAGATTCTCACAGTTTGTGAGATTGCGCCCCCTGTTGGGCTCTGACAGCACAGAGCCCGCTTGGGATTCTCTCTTCCGTTTCACGCATGTATGTGTGCACGCTCGCTCTCTCTCAAAACAAGTAAAATTTTTTAAAAAAATCTTAAAAAAAAAAGGAAAAGGAAATTCATGAAGCTGCTGTTACAGGTGCACCAGCTGGCATGAAAACCTTGTGCATTTTGCAAATTATCTTTTTTAAAAAATGTTTATTTTTGAGACAGAGAGAGAGACTGCAATCAGGGGAGGAGCAGAGAGAGACAGAGACAGAATCTGAAGCAGGCTCCAGGGTCTGAGCTGTCAATACAGAGCCTGAAGTGGGGCTCAGACTCATGAACCACGAGATCATGACCTGAGCTGAAGTTGGACACTTAACCGACTGAGCCACCCAGGCCTGCCTGCAAAGTATCTGTTTATCTTGTACTGAAAATGTAGCTTTGATGTAGGAAAGACTTACTTATCAACTCTATAATGATTCAAGAAAATCAAAGTCTTCATACGATAGCTTAAAGCAAAAGGAAGGTGAAGGATCTAAAGTTGGAGAATTTAATGCCAGCAAAGGATGGTTTGATAATTTTAGAAAAAGATTTGGCTTTACAAAAAGTCAAGATAACAGCAGAAGCAGTTCTGCCCACCATGAGTCAGCTGATGAATTCCCAGACTCTATTAATAAAATCACTGAGGAGCAAGGATATCTGTATGAATAGATTTTTAATGCAGACGGAAGTGCTTCATTCTGGAAATGAATGCCACAAAGGACATTTATGAGTAAGGAAGAGAAGCAAGCACCGGGATGTAAGTAAGGCAGGAAGAGGTATGTTAATTCTATTGTTTTATGCAAATACAGTGGGGTTTATGATTAGGACTGCCCTTATTTATAGAGCTGCTAACCCCAAGGCCTTTTAGGAAACAGGTAAATACTAACTGCCAGTCTTCTGGTTGTATAAGAAGGCCTGAAAAGACGAGAACCTTTTTCTTGGATTGGTGCCATTGATGTTTTGTCCCTGAAATCAGAAAGTAGCTTGCCAGTAAGGGACCGCCTTTTAAAGTTCTTTTGATACTGACCAATGGCCCTGGCTACCCAGAACCCCATGAGTTCAACACTGAAGGTACTAGGCAGTCTACCTGCCTCTAAAGACAACATCCCTAGTTGAGCCTCTAGGTCAAGGGGGGGTCATAAGAACCTTTAGGCCTCATTACACACATGACTCTATTGAAAGGATTGCCAGTTGCTTTGAAGAGAACCCCAGCAAAGAGAATATCCTGAATCTCTGGAAGATGACACCACCAAAGATGCCGTCATTGTTACAGAAAGAGCTGTGAGAGCCATCGGGCCCTAAACAGCAGATTCCTACCGGGGAAAACTGTATCCAGATGTTGTCCATGACTTTATGGGGTTTATGCAGAGTCAATCAAGGGAATCACAAAAGAGACTGTAGTCAAGACAAGAGCTGGGAGGGCGAGATATGGATCTTAGAGAGATTCAAGAGTTAACAGACACACCAGAGGAATGAACAGATAGAGGTGAGTGCTTCCAATCCAGTGCCAGATGATGAGGAAGAAGGAGGAGAAGAAGCAGTGCCAGAAAACACACTGGCACGAGACAGCAGACAGCCCAACAGAAGGGTTCCGAGTATTCAAGATGGTTTTGACTTCTCGTACGGCTGGGAACCCTAACCCTAACCCTAACCCTAACCCTAACCCTAACCCTAACCCTAATCGTAACCCTTCTATGATGGGCAATGGGCAATGAAACTAAAGCAAATGGTGGAAAAAGGACTGGTACCATATAGAAACAGTTTTAGAGACACAAAAGAGCAAAAACATCAGATTAAAATATATTTCTGTAAAGTTACACTGAAAGTGCCTGCCCCTCCGGCCTCCTCTTCTACCTGTGCCTGCCCTGAGACAGCAAGGCCATCTGCCCCCACTTCTCCTCTTCCTCAGCCTGTTCTATGTGAAGACGACAAGGACGAAGGTCTTTATGATGGTCCACTTCCACTTACTGGGTGGTAGATAATCATGCTGTACAGCCGACAAACCTCTGGGTTATGGGTGTGTATGTCTGTGTGTGAAAACCTAACTAACTGTGTCATTGCCATCGTCAGCAGCAGCAGCACTAAGTATTCACCGTGTGGAACATTATGTGCAACACTTGTAAGGAAGTGGACAGACTATCTTTACGTGGGGAGTGATATGTAATATAATAAAATTAATGTGTTAGTTTTCTTCCTCTTTAAAACTCTGCTTTCAAAGAATTACATTACGGTACAGTATGCCTCTCTCTCCCCTAATCAGAGAAACTGCTTACCAGCCTTTCATCACACATGAGTTGTTTTAAAAAAAATGTAACAGTGTTTCCAACTGGTATAATGAATAGAAAAATACTGCATGTCATAACAATTCCTTCGTTATCATATAGGCAGGCGACAGTGAAGCAATTACAATGATTACACTAGGCTACCATAAAGCAAAACTGCTGCATCTCTGTTATCGTTATACCTTTAGGTTAATATGAATTTTATTATGAATTATTTTAATTCATATATGAATATATGAATTATTTTAATATGAATTTAGTTATACCTTTAGGTTAATTTGAATTTTCACATTATCTTTTCATTTTTGGTGTCAGCATTAGTAATAACTATAACACTGACAGTGTTTTATGTCATATAAGACAGTAACGATGTAGATACGGACAGATGATTCATCTTGTAAACAGACAATGTAAACTTACCATATTGGTAAGTAATATAAATGTATTTTCTCTTCTGTATGATGTTCTTAGTAAAGTTCTTGTTACTCCAGCTTCCTTTATTGTAAGAGAACACTATATAATACATGTAACATATGAAATATGTGTTAATGGACTGCTTATGTTATCAGTATTCTGGTCAGCAGTAGGCTGACGTTGCTTGGGGGAACCGAAGTTATACACGGCTTTTTGACTGCATAAACCAGGGGCGGGTGCTCCTAACCCCTGCGTTGGTCAAGAGCCAACTGAGTTTGCTGTATACAAACTACTTCTTAATCATCTTTCTTTTACTTAAAAATTTATCATAAACATATTTCTATGCCTATGAAAACACTTCTATCATGTGACAAATAATATCACATGGTATTCCCTTATATAAATATTTTATAATTTAATCAACTCTATATTCATAGAAATTCCATTTTTTCTTCCTATTTTTAAAACACTGCTTGGAGGAAGAGCCTTTTATCTGCCCATGCGTACTTGGATATTTTCCTATAATAGATTCCTAGAGCTAAAACTGTCAGATGAAAGGACATGAACAGTTTGAAAAGTTAAAAAGAAAACCGTATTACCAAGCTATCCCCAACAAAGAATGGATCGATCTTATACAATTACCAGCAGTGTATAAGGAAACTCAGCCCCCCAATTGGTTTTAGAAAATTGTTGCCATCTTGTGAGGGGAAAAATACTGTATCACTTATTAATTTTGTTATCTGATCACTGGAAGGTAGACACTTTTCAGATTCATTTTCTTTTTTCTTTTTTTTAAATGTTTTTTATTTATTTTTGATACAGAGAGAGACAGAGCAAGAGAGGGGGAGGGGCAGAGAGAGATGGAGACACAGAACCAGAAACAGGCTCCAGGCTCTGAGCTAGCTGTCAGCACAGAGCCTGACACGGGGCTCGAACCCACGAACGTGAGATCTGACCTGAGCTGAAGTCGGAGGCTTAATCGACTGAGCCACCCAGGGGCCCCTCGTTTTCTTTAAAAATGTCCTCTGAATGCCCTTTGCCAATTTTTCTTTTCTTTGTTGACTTTTAAGAGTTTTTAAAAATACATTAAAGGTATGAATTCTTTATCTGTTAAAGATCTATTTGTTTATCTATTAAAACTTTATCTTGTGAAGTTCTTCCTCATCCTGGGTTATTATACGTTTTTAGATTTTGCCGTAGATCATTTTGAAGTTCTTATTAAAATTTGTTTTAAAATGTTTTCTGATTCTGTTATGAAGGATAAAAGGTCATTTCTTTACCCACGATTATATAACTATTCATCTATATGCTTTTGGAATATGGAGATTTAAGTTTTTTATAATTAAAACCTAAAATACTTATGAAAATTTTGAATCTGGTTCCCCATAAATGACAGTTTCACAAAAGTGGACACATTCCACTTTTTGCAGACAAACTTCGCCACCGCCTAACCGAGAAAACAGAGGCCGCTTCTTCAGAAAGGTCTTCCCGCCCTTCCCACGCTCCATCCCCCACAAGAAAACACATTTGTCTCACTGGCCTGTCTCAGTAGAAAAGTGACCCCTCCTTGTTTCAAATTCCAATCTGTGCATCTCCTCTGGTCGCCAGGGATTATTCATCTATCCTCCATCTTGACTGGCTCCTCTGCTGGGGCTCTTTCCTTTCAGTTGGTAACTCTTCTCCTCATTCCCCTCTCTACAAAGATCTCTAAACCCAGTGTTTTCCACTGGTTATTGCCCAGCCTTTTCTTTCCTTGGAAGTACAGCTTCCTAGAAAAGCAGTCTATTCTGAATATCTTTTCCCTCCGCACTGGGACCATCTGATTCATGCTTCAAGGACTCTCATCAAAATTATCCTGTTGGAGGTCATAAATGGCCTCCTGACCACAGATGCCAAAAGGACACTTTTCAGTCCTCATTTTATTTCTCCTCCCTTTGGCATCTGTCATTGTTTATTTATTTATTTTTAACTGCAGTATAATTAACATACAATATTATATGAGTTTCAGGTGTACAACACATGGATTCAATAACACTATGCACTATTCAGTGATCATGATGAGTGCAGTCACCCCCCGTTACCAAAAACGGTATTACAATATTATGGACTGTATGCCCTAAGCTGTACTTTTCATCTCCATGATTTACTTGGCATTTGTCATGGTTGACCAGGTCTTCCTTCAATCTTTCCGTGCTGACTCTATGGTACATCTTTCTCCTGGTTTTCCTCTTACCTCTATTAGGGTGACTTTTTGAGTGGTTTGCTCCTTCTTCTTCCCCTGCATATCCATTTTGTGTCCTCGGTCCTCGCGGCTCTGCTCTTTGCCCACTTCAGAACTACAGGAGGGAAAGATGAGCAACAGGAGTCTGTAAGTAGTCTGCCGCAAAGAGCCCGCATGAGGCTCTGACTTAGGGCAGGAGCAGTGGGAACAGAAAGGGGAGATCAATGGATGGATGTGAGAGAAAAACATTAGGGCATCGCTCAAAATAATGTAGAGACATGACTCTTTAGCTGGGTGGGTTCCTTCTGTATTATGATGAAGGGACAGAATAAAATAAAATTTACTTCTCTCAGAAAAATAGTAGATGCCCAGGAAAATCCAGAAAAAATTTTGTTTTATCAAATCAGGTGGGAAAAAATGTGTGAATGTTAAAATAACAGGAGATTCCCTACTGACAAAGAAAGGGGTGAAGGAAATTTGTGCATAAGTAAGGTGTGATATGATCCAGGAATTCCACTACTGGGTATTTACCTGAAGAGAGTGAAAACACTAATCTGAAGAGATATTTACCTCTATGTTGACTGTAGTATTATTTACAACAGCCAAGATATTGAAGCCACCCAAGTGTCCAATGACAGACGAATGGATACAGAAGATGTGGTATATCTATACAATGAAACATTGTTCAACCATAAAAAGGAACAAGATCTTTTCATTTGTGAAACATGGATGGACCTAAAGGGTATTACACTAATTCGGTCAGACAGACAAAGACAGATACCATATGATTTTACTTACATGTGGACTATAAAAAAACAAAACAAGTGAATAAACAAACAAAAAACTGAATCAGACCTATAAATATAGAAAACTGAGTAGATGGGAGTGGGGGGATGGGCAAAACGGGTGAAGGAGAGTGGGAGATCCAGGTTTCCAGTTATGAACAGTCATGGGAAAAACGGGTACAGCACAGGGAATGTAGTCAATGGACTATAATAGTGTTGCCTGGCAAGAGATGGTAGCTTAATCACTATGTTGTACACCTGAAACTAATGAAGCACTGTGTATCAACTACACTAAAAAAAAGCTGTGATATTCTGACATGTGGGATGTGGAATGCAGCTTTTCAAATGGCTCAACAGTAAGAGTAAAGTATAAAACAAATGCTTTGTGAATGAGTGCATAGTAGCATAAATAGTGTTAGAAGAAAAGAAAATATAAAAACAATGAAAAGAGGGAAATTTAAAATGTGGAAGACAGTGCCTCCTTTCTAGTATGTCTGGGACTGGTGGAAGAGTTTGATACAGATGTTAAGAATTTGAAAATCAAGTAAGTACATAGAATTGAATAGATATTACTATGAACTAAAACATGTTCTCTCGAAATCACAGGCTGAAGGGGCACCTCGGTGGCTCAGTTGGTTAAGTGTCCAACTTTGGCTGAGGTCATGATGTCACAGTTCATGAATCTGAGCCCCACGTGGGGCTCTGTGCTGACAGCTCAGAGGCTGAAGCCTGCTTCAGATTTTGTGTCTCTCTTTCTCTCTGCCCTTTCCCCACTCACACTCTGTCTGTCTCAAATATAAAAATAAATATTAAAAACTTAAAAAAATGAAAACAAAATTCACAGGCTGAAGTCCTGATTCCCAAGATAGAAGCAAGGATCCATAAGGTTAATTATGGTTAAATGAGGTCATAAGGGTGAGGCTCTAATCTACAGAATTGGTAGTCCTCATTAGAAGAGAATGAGACACCACAGAGCTCTTTCTCTCCGTGCACATACACACACAGAGGGAAGGCCATGTCAAACACAGCAAGAAGGTGGCCACCTGCAAGCTGGGAAGAGAGGCGTTACCAAAAATCAACCCTGCTGCAACCTTGATTTTGAACTTTCAGCCTCCAGGACTGTGAAAAAAAAATTCTGTTGCTTAAGCAACCCAGCCTCTGGTGCTGTTATGACAGCTGGAGAAGACGGTGTGGAGATATAAAGGTGAGTAAAATGAGATCAGATGGCTGAGGAGGAAAAGATCAGAAATTACAAAGATGAAAGAATAAGGTATATTTAGAAGGGAGGAGAGTGATGAGAGAAAGGAAAAGCTGAACTCTAAAAAATAAGCTATGATAAATTTTACAATTTCTCTTCAGATACCCTATCCTTGGGCATTAAAGTAGAAAGTCAGGTGTCTGCGGAGGCTGGGGTGGGTAAGGCGGTGAGTGGGAGAAGCAAGCCAGGCGCAACAGTAAACTGGTGACCTGGAGAGTGGATGAACCTCACAGGAGAGGCAATCCGCTGCCTCAGCTCCAGTTCCTGGATGCCATGCAAGACTGTGCGACTGTGGCTCAGCATTTCAGATAAATTTCAAGAGAAGTCCAAAGTCTGCATTTATTTATGTGAATTTTCTTTTTTCTTTTTTTTTTGCAACTGAAAATTACACACACATGCACATACACAGTGGATCCAGCCAAGGATACCAGAACTGTACCTTGCTGGCAGGCCCGAGTTTTGTTTTTTTTAATTTACTTTTGAGAGACAGCACAAGCAGGGGAGGGTCAGAGAGAGAGGGAGACACAGAATCTGAAGCAGGCTCCAGGCTCTGAGCTAGCTGTCAGCACAGAGCCCGACATGGGGCTCAAACCCACGAACCGTGAGATCATGACCTGAGCTGAAGCTGGATGCTCAACCGACTGAGCCACCCAGGTGCCCCTGGGCCCGAGGTTTTGATCTCTGCTCTGGCCACAGAGTATCTGCTGGCCTCAGTACCCCAGGCACCCTCACACTTTAGCTCTTTGTCCTGACTTCTAGGTCCTTCTCTTTTTGTTCACCCTGTCTCAATATGGTCCTTAGGACTTACACGCTTTCTTACATCTTTGACTTTTACTGACCACCGCTGGAAAATCAGACTGTGGGATCCTCTCCACCTTTTCTCTCTCATAATCTATACACAGTCTAACAGAAAGTTACCTTGAAAGTGCATACCACATCTGGACTTTTGCCTGCAGCCAAGATGGGGTGACAGGGACTAGATATACTGCTTGCCTAAAACCACCATGACCAAAAAGAAACTCCACAATAAACTGGATAAGATAGGTGAAACAACATTTTTCTAGACAGCAAGTCACTGGTAACAAAGGACACTGATACCCAAGCAATGGAGAATAAAATGAGGTGAGCCGTATGATCACCCAGCTCACTGCCTTGGGAGTTCTCTGGCCACAGCACAGGGGGATGAGGCCCGCATGAGTCTTGGTGGACTTCCTGACAGCTGAGGGTCAGAGGAGACGGAGATGGGCAGAGTTCAGAGAGTGCTAGAGAGGAGAAAGCTTCACAGCGAAGCTTCAAGTGTTCAGAAGTACTGGTTAACGCGTGTATCTGAGGAAATTTCCTGAGGCCAGAACAGCGCCTGTGTCTACCGCCAAGCTGGAAGACCTCCCAACTCAAGAGGGCCCTGCACAGAATATCCAGAGGGATTTGTGTCCATAGTGAGGAATAATGAATGGCTCTGGTCCCCCCGCAACAAATCTTAAAAGCAAAACCTGAGAAGATCAAACTGTTCTGAAGTAGCTTAACTACATTCTAGAACAGAGCTTAAGAATATTTATAGATTTATAAATTTATAAATATCTAGTAACCAAAAGGTAAAGATTTCAATGTGTGGCATCCAATAAAATTTTACTGGAGGATGGGCAAAGAAACAGAAAAATACAACCCATGATGATGATAAAAAAAAAAAACCGGAAACTGACTCAGAACTGACCCAGATGTTAGAATTATCATTAAAACACTGTTAGTAAAAACATTAAAAGTTATTGTAACTATATTCCACTTGCTCGAAAGGTTATTAAGGTTATCTATAAGACCAACAGCGAATTTCTAGAGAAATTCTAGAGAAATTTCTAGAGAAAACTAAAAGGCCAGAGGTGAGAAATATACTGGAAGGGACTAAGGTCAGATGAGACATGGCAGAGAAAAGATCAGATAACTTGAAGATGCAATAACAGAAATTATTAATAGAAATTAAGTAGAAGTCACAGCAATAGAAAGGATGAAATACACTGAAAAAGAAAAAGAATTAAAAAAAAAAAGAATCCGGGAGCGTGGATCACCATGTGGCCCACTGTACGTGTAACCGGAATCCTCAAAGAGGAGAGAAACGGATGGACGCAGAAAACAACAAAAACAAAACTCAGATGAAAAAATGGCCCAAACGTTCCAAATCTGATGAAAACATAAACCTAAAGATCCAACCAATCCCCAGCACAAGAAACATAAAGAAAATGATAAGGCACATTATCATCCAATCGCTCAAAACCAGTGATAAAGAGAAATCTCGCAGGGGAAAACGTGCTATGCACGAGGAACACAGAGAAGCCGGAATCTATTTCTTGCTGGAAAAAACTGCTAGGCGAGAAGGCAACGGAGCAGTGTTTTTAAAGTACCAGAAAAAAAGGTGCAGATTTTCAACACAGAATTGCATGCCAAATGAAAATTGCTTTCAAAAACAAAGATGAACTAGGCCTTTTCAGACATGGGAAAAGTAAAGGCATTCATTTTTAGCTAACCAACAATATGAGAGATGTTGAAGGCAGTCCTCTGGGTGTAAAGGAAAATGGCAACAGGTGAAAATACGGATTTACACAAAGGAATGAAAAAATACTGAAAAATAAAAACAAAATGGGCAAATATTAAGGTTTTCTTATTCAACCTTTTCAAAAAAATGACAGTTCACAAAAATAATAACATAGTGAGGGGGTTATAACTAATATAAATAAAGTATGTGACTATAGAAGCATGAAGGTCAGGAAGGAAGAAATGGAAATACACCACCTTAAAGCTCTAAACCCTAAAAAAAAAATCACCAGAAGAACAAAACACAGCATATGGATAATAAGCTAACCAAGGCAGATAAAATAGAACATAATTAAAAAGAAAGCAGAAAAAGTTGAAAAGCGAGAAAATTGAGACAGATAGAAAACAAAAAGCAGTACAATAGGCTAAAACTCCTCCATATTAATAATCATATTAAATATAAATGTTTGCCTAATTATCCTAATTAATAGGTAGAAATGGTCATATTGGATAAAAAGAGCATGAATTCAGCTATATGCTGCCTATAAAAAGTATGCTTTAATTTTTGACCTATTTGCATTTTTGTATTTCAAGTATAAAATTATATATATATTAAAGTATAAAAACACATATATCATTCCAACACTATTAAGGCTGGAGTGACTTTGTTAATATTAATTGAAGTAGATTTCAGAACAAAGAATAGGACCAGAAGTAAAGTCATTTAATGAAAAGGATGCCAATCTTTCAAGGGGACATAACAATCCTAAATATTTGGGCATCTAATATAGAGTTTCCAAATATATGACGCAAAAATTAACAGAGCTACAAGAATTAAAAAACAAGCCCATAATATTAGTTAAAGACGTCAATCTCCAACTCCCTGTAATAGAACAGTTAGACAGAAAATCAGTAAGGTTACACCAGACATAAACAACACTATTAGCCCATGTGATCCAATTTATTTATAAAAGAACACTTCAGGTAGACAAGTGCATCATACACATTCATTGCTTTTTAAAAAATTTTTTTTTAAAAAGTATAATTTATTGTTAACTTGGCTAACATACAGTGTACTCTTGGTTTTGGGGGTAGATTCTCGTGATTCATCACTTACATACAACACCCAGTGCTCATCCCAACAAGTGCCCTTAATGCCCATTACCCATATTTCCCCTCCCCCACCTCCCCTATCAACCCTTAGTTTGTTCTCTTATCTAAGAGTCTCTTTTGGCTTGCCTCTCTCCCTCTCTGTAACTATTTTTCCCCCTTCCTTTGCCCCATGGTCTTCTGTTAAGTTTCTCAAGTTCCACATATGAGTGAAAACATAGGATATTGGTCTTTCTCTGACTGACTTATTTCACTTAGCACAATACCTCCAATTCCATCCATGTTGCTGCAAATGGCAGGATTTCTTGGCATTGCCAAGTAGTATTCCACTGTATATATAAACTACATCTTCTTTATTCATTCATCAGTTGATGGACATTGAGGCTCTTTCCATAATTTGGTTATAGTTGAAAGCACTGCTACAAACACTGGGGTACATGTACCCTTATGAATCAGCACTCCTGTATCCTTTGGATAAATTCCTAGTAGTGCTATTGCTGGGTCATAGGGTAGTTCTATTTTTTATTTTTTGAGGAACCTCCACATTGTTTTCCAGAATGACTGTACCAGTTTGCATTTCCACCAATACTGCAAGAGGGTTCCCGTTTCTCCACATCCTTGCCAGAATCTGTTGTTTCCTGAGTTAATTTTAGCCACTTTGACTGGTGTGAGGTGGTATCTCAGTGTAATTTTGATCTGTATTGCCCTGATGATGAGTGACATTGAGCATCTTTTCATGTATTTGTTGGCCATCTGGATGTCTTCTTCAGAAAAGTGTCTATTCATGTCTCTTGTCCATTTCTTCACCTGATTATATTCCAGGTGTTAAGTTTGGTTAAGTTATTTACAGATTTTGGATAATAACCCTTTATCTGATAAGTCATTTGCAAATATCTTTTCCCATTCCATAGATTGCCTTTTAGTTTTGTTGATTCCTTCTTTTGCATTGAAGGTTTTCCTCTTGATGAGGTCCCAATAGTTCATTTTGCTTGCCTTTGGAGACATGTCAACTAAGAAATTGCTGTGGCTGAGGTCAAAGAGGTTGTTGCCTGTTTTCTCCTCTAGGGTTGTGATGGTTTCCTGTCTCACATTTAGGTCTTTCATCCATTTTGAGTTTACTTTTGTGTATGGTGTAAGAAAGTGGTCCACTTTCATTCTTTGGCATGTTGCTGTCCAGTTCTCCCAGCACCATTTGCTAAAAAGACTATCTTTTTTCCAATGGATTCTCTTTCCTGCTTTGTCGAAGATGAGTTGGCCATACCTTTGTGGATCCAGTTCTGAGTTCTCTATTCTATTTCACTGGTCTGTGTGTCTGTTTTTGTGCCAATACCATACTGTTTTGATCATTACAGCTTTCAGTAGAGGCTGAAGTCTGAGTTTGTGATGACTCCTGCTTTGGCTCTCTTTTTCAACATTACTTTGGCTATTTGGGGTCTTTTGTGGTTCCATACAAATTTTAGGATTGTTTGTACTAGCTTTGAGATGAATGCCGGTGAAATGTTGACTGGGATTGCACTGAATGTGTAGATTGCTTTGGGTAGTATTGACATTTTAACAATATTTATTTTTCTGGTCCATGGGAATGGTCCATTTCTTTGTGTATTCAATTTGCTTCATAAGTTTTCTCTAGTTTTTAGCATATAGATCTTTTACATCTTCGGTTAGGTTTATTCCTAGGCATTTTATAGTTCTTGGTGCAATTATAAATGGGATCAAATTCTTGATTTCCTTTTCTGTTGCTTCATTATTGGTATACAGAAATGCAATAGATTTCTGTACATTGCTTTTGTATCCTGTGATTTGCTGAATTCATGTATCAGTTCTAGCCGCTTTCTAATGGAGTCTTTTGGGGTTTCCATGTAGAGTATCATGTCATCTGTGAAAAGTGAAAGTTTAACTTTTCCTTTGCCTATTTGGATGCCTTTTATTTCATTTTGTTGTCTGACTGCTGAAGCTAGGACTTCCAACACTATGTTAAATAACAGTGGGAAGAGTGAGCATCCCTGACATGTTCCTGATCTCAGGAAGAAAGCTCTCAGTTTTTCTCCACTGAGGATGATATTAGTTGTTGGGCTTTTCATATATGGCTTTTATGTTGCTAAGGTATGTTCCTTCTGTCCTGACTTTCTTGAGGGTTTTTTTTTTTTTTTATTAAGAAAGGATGCTGATGTCAACAATAGCCCAAACATGGAAGGAGCCTAAATGTCCATCACCTGACGAATGGATCAAGAAGATGTGGTATATATTCACGATGGAGTACTACATGGCAATGAGAGGGAATGACATATGGCCCTTCGTAGGAAAGTGGATGGACCTTGAGGGTGTCATGCTGAGTGAAGTAAGCCAGGCAGAGAAGGACAGAAACCATATGTTTGCACTCAT